>NC_058403.1:113161560-113216560 GCF_002201575.2 Neomonachus schauinslandi
TATATGGGAATAAATTTGAAATAGCAATAAATATAGGGCAATTATTTCCTGGGCATAATTTAATTTGCATTTCATATTTTGTAATTTTTCCATCAACTGTATCTTTCCACTAAAATAGTTTATAGTTCACGAGAACAGTAAAATTAGAGAAAGGACTGTATGAGCTGTATATGAGGCCACATTTATTTTACATACAGGGATAAAGTAATGTGTATTTGACAAATGAGATTGGCTTGGAAATTGACTCCCCTGAAAATGTTAGTCAATGTTTTAGATTGCTGATCTATGTTAAAAAGGGAATAAGGCCGTGTTTGTAATGGAATGTTTTGAGAAGGTGATCTTTACTGTAAACTAATTTTAGTGTCACCTGTAAAATATGTGATTATCAATAAATTTTTGCTTTTGCTGGACCGTGATTTCCATGAATATGGGGATGATCTTGGTGTCCTTTCCATGGCCCACCCAGCCCTGCCTGCTTGAGATATTCCATCCCTCAGCAGCCTCATCTCCTACCCTCCCTCTCACTAACTGTACTCTGGCCACAGTGACCTTCTTCAGCTCTTGAAACTCAAGAGCTGTAGCTAACTCTTCCTCATCCTAATCAGATCCCAGTATAAGATTAATTTTCCCTCTCACATGACTCTCATCATAATTGTCTACTTTCCTTGTAGGAATGTGAGTATCGTGGAGAATGGCAATGTCCTGCTATGGATATAGTATTCTCCTGAATGTAGCACAAGAGAGTATATACTTGCTGAATGAATGAATGAAACCCCTAGCATTTAGCACAATGAATGCGTGGAAGATCATATGCCAAATAAATTGTTAGTTAGTGAGTATATTGTGTCCAAATTTTTTCCAGCTCTAAAACTCAAGCTCTTTTATATAATGTGTACTCATGTACAAATGTAATTATATATATTTATATTTACATGCTCACTCTGAGCTCTTAGAGGACACAGTTATTTTTTTTAAAGATTTATTTATTAATTTTGAAAGACAGAGAGAATGGGGGGAGGGGCAAAGGGAGAGGATCTCAAGCAGACTCTTCGCTGAGCACAGAGTCGGATGTGGGGCTGGATCCTAGGACCATGAAATCATGACCTGAGCCAACATCAAGAGTCGGACGCTTAACCGACTAAGCCACCCAGGCACCCCTAGAGGATACAGTGAAATGGTCAGATGCAAATGCTATATTTGCCATTTGCTAGCTGCATGAATTTGAACAAATTACTTGAACTTTTAAAGTCTTCTGTAAGATGGAGATAATAATGTTCTACTTTTAGTGTTGTGGAGTCAAAGTAGAATAAGGTATATATGGCTTACATGAGATAAATACTAAATATATGTTAGCCTTTTATGGTTTTACGTTAGGATATCTGTTACCAATATCAGGTAGTCATTGTGGCCAGATTTGCTTCTTCTGTGGTGTTAGACTTTCTTCAGAAAAATATATTTTTGTATCTCATCGTAAAGCATATGTAGAAAGACCCCACGAAGGTGTTGAAAGTGAAACATGAGACGATGCTTTTGTGGCCTCAGTTACTAAGGAGTTGTGTGACATTAGCAGAGTAATAGAATCCTTCTAGGTTTTCTAGTTGGCTTTAAAAAAAAATGCTTGAACAAAATAATGTCACGATGGAAATTTTATGATTGCAGCTCAAATGCCTGAATCATTACCGGGAGGCTCAGCTCCTCTTTAAGACTTTAAGTCCTGGGGGTGTAATGACAGGCCTGCTTTTCAGTGGGGGGCAGGGAGAAGATACAAAGGGTTTGGCTATAACACTATCAATATTTTACCCAGTGAGATCTGTGGCAACCTGAAGTCTAAAGCACACCTTGTTAGATGTACATTTTTCATATAGCCAAAGCTCATCGTATGGATAGAAATTTGGAATAGAATCCAGTAATGAACTGGTCACACCAACAGTGTCTCTTTCCCTCTCCTTCTCAACCTATAAATAGCCTCATTTTTAGAAAACACTTTTAAGTACTAAGGACATTTTTGATATAACCTAATGTCGTTCTCAACGATGGCTGCTTGTTCCCCACATAACAGGAAATGACCCTCTCAGCCATTTTGTTTCTTTTTTGTTGTATGAATGTGGATATGTATAAATGGTGAACAATGGCACATTTAGCCTAGAAGCAAAAGGAGATGTTCACAACCAGAAGTGGCATTCTATACAGAAAGGGGGTGTGTGTATCCACACAAGTAAGCGAAGGAAAGCAACTAATGAATAAAACATCTTTTTAGAAGTGCAGAAAAGTCAGTTGCACCATGTTAAAGCTGTTGCCAGGCAACATATCTTTTCACAATAAACTCTTGTGAGTCAGATAACTCATGGAGAAGCTGAATTGGCAAATGTAACTGCTCTCAGGCAACTTTTGCAGGGTAGAGAATGCTCACAAACCTTTGCACAACATCAGGAATGCATCTCTTCTTGTAACAACTTCTTCTTTGAACCACACCATTTGTTTTTGTCTCTTCATGGGAATTCCCGGTCTTTATGTCTGAATTCCTCTTTATCTTGCAGGCAGCCAGGATGAACATGCAGATCAGGAACACATTCTTCACGGTCTAGGGCTGGGAGAATGCAGGCATCCCACCTTAGGTGTGGAATGTGCAACTTCTGCAGAGGAGTTTATAAATACGAACAGCTAGAGCTATGAGAAATCCACGTTGGTGCAGGAGAAAACTGAAAAAACAAAAACAAAAACAAAAACGAAATGCCCCTCAAGTTTACTTATGAAATCAATTTGATGATAGAAAGAAAATCCCCCCATACTTGGCTGTCAGGAAGCACACTGGACACATCAGGAATAGTGATTGTCTTTTTGAGGATGGAATGAGATGACTTCAGGACCACCCACCCTTGTATTAGCAGAGCAGACTGAAAAAGCAGATTTTCGAACAGTAACTTGCTGTCTGATATTCCTGGCAGAAATACAAAAACATACTTCCATCTCAAATTTATGGCACCATAATGTATTCCCTTTAAGCTTTCCAGATCGTTCCCATTGCCAAATGTGACCAAAGCATAATCATAGCAACTAAACAAATTAAATGTTCGGTTAAAGACAAGCTCCCAAAAAATGAGTAAGGGAAAGAAAAGCCCCCAGATTGGTCATAAATTAATGCCACGTCAGGCTTTTTAGTCAGTGAGCTCACAGCTAGGCCTTTAAAGAGCTGCTAGCATGCCATGGATGACGTAGGGAGAGTTGTCTCCTGCAGGATGGGACTGCACTGCGCATGCCGGCTCTGGTCTCAAATCTTGCTCTATTTACTGTATGCAGCAACAATGGCCATCTTTTAAAAAATAATTTTAGAGTATTCGCATTTCATTTTTAAAGTACATCTCAATTTTTTTTTTTGTGGTAGCAACATAAACAGCATGACAAAATATTTTGTTACCTTAAGATAAATAAACTTTCAATATTTTGCATGTTAATTGAATGGAATTACACATTTTTATTGCAGAAATTCCTTCCCCCACATGTTAAATGTTAACATTTAAAAACATACTTTTGAATACTTTACTCTCCTCCCATTGTCCATTTTTTTGTGTGTACTAATTTTCAAAATCTGATTGTGTTAAATAATATGACAATTTCCTTTTTGAGGAAGAATGAATTTAGCCTAAAAGAGTGAAAAGCAGCAAAGCTGGAGGAAAAAAAAATTAAGCCTCTTTTATACATTTGTACAAATTTGGAGCTGGGTATGGCCTTTAAAATTTATACAGCCCAATTATTTTGTGTTATAGTTGCAGAAATCAAAACCCTGCAATATGAAATGCCTTGCTTAAGTTAAACAGTCTAGTTTGTTAGGTGACTCAGAAATTGGTCTCTTAGATTTTGCAATACTTTCTTATATGTTATTTCTGCCTATTTCTTGTAATGAAATATAGTAAGACTTCAAAACACAAATGAAAGAGTATTATCTCCATAATTTAAGCAGGAAAGAAATAAAATTACAATGCCAAATACAGGAATCTATATTCCATAATATTTTTCCTTAATTATTTTTAAAATCAAAATGTATTTAGAAGAGAACTCTACCTAAACGTGTGTCTTGAATATAAAAATATGTCAACAAATGTCAAGTACTTATACTGTGTAGCTGTTTGTAAAGCTATTATTCACTCTAATAAGAATGGCCATACCTTATCAAGAATTTTTTTCTTTTTTTTCTTTTAGAAATGTAAAAAGAGAAGCAAGTTATAGGTCACTTAAAAAGGACTTGAAATACTCTTAGTGATTGGTGTGAATTGGTTGGTGACCTAAGAAATATAGTGGATTAAAATTGATCATCTAATTTTTCCTAGAACTAAATATTATCACTTTATTACATACTTCAAAGATTATACTGTGTACCTGGCATATGAATTAGTCATGTTAATGCATTAATCTTGGACAAAGTACTAAGCTTATTCACCCATGAGATAGAGATAGTAATACTTGCCATAAACACTCACACAGGGGCAAAATGAAATCACAAATAGGAACTTATTGTCAATTGTAAAGCACCATACAAACATAAGGAAGTATTATATTCCTTATATACAGATATCAGGAACCAAAGGACAAGGTTGAATTTTCCTTGTTTTGTCTCAGTGGGCAAATAATTAGCAGGAAATTAGTGTAGCAAAGAGATATTCTAAAAAGGCAAAACATCATGCAAGTATCTCTGGTCTTTATGACTACCTAAAGTCATAAGGTGCTTGAAGGTATGAGAAAAATACGTTTGGCGAATTGTTTCTTCTTATTGCCCGTAAAAGTTTTCCATACATTTGTCACAGTTTAAAAAATAATAAGACTTAAAATGTGTATTCTGAACAGCCTTAAATTTTCACTACAAATTATTTTACAATGGAAATAATAATTAATGTTGTTGCAGAAATTCATATCAAGTTATAATAATTTCAGCCTATCCTTTGTAACTGCATGTTTCTCCTATTGCTTTAACGCTAATTTAGGCCACATTATAGACAAAATTAAATCTTACTTTTATAGCTACACCCTTGGGGTTCAATGAAAAGGCTTTATGAGCTAGAAATTAAAAGTACTGGTTGAAAATACTATTACATTATACCAGCGATTATTAAGGCAATTTACAAAGTTAGTGCTAAAACTATGCACATTTTTCATTGTTAGTCCTCATATATTCAGTAAGCCCATGGGACTGTTTGGTATATAATTTGACAAATAAAATCAATTGAAAAGTAAATAGCAAATCAGTGGCATTTATCACAAAAGAAAATTACACTATACCAACAGCAACATTTATTTAACCCAATTTTTTTTTTTTTTTTAAAGATTTTATTTATTTATTTGACAGAGAGAGAGAGCGAGAGCAGGAACACAAGCAGGGGGAGTGGGAGAGCGAGAAGCAGGCTTCCTGCCAAGCAGGGAGCCCGATGCGGGGCTCGATCCCAGGACCATGGGATCATGACCTGAGCCGAAGGCAGATGCTTAACGACTGAGCCACCCAGGCGCCCTATTTAACCCAATATTGTTATGAATTAACACATTTATTATTTTTTTATTTATTTATTTTTTATGAATGAACACATTTAAACTAAATGATTCCAGGAAAACATTTGAGTGCTGCATTCCTCAACTACAAATGAATGTGTGTGTTTTTTTTTTTAAAGATTTTATTTATTTACTTAACAGAGAGAGAGACAGCAAGAGAGGAAACACAAGAAGGGGGAGTGGGAGAAGGAGAAGCAGGCTCTCTGCGGAGCAGGGAGTCTGATGCGGGGCTGGATCCCAGGACACCGGGACCATGACCCGAGCTGAAGGCAGATGCCCAACGACTGAGCCACCCAGGCGCCCCATGACTGTGGTTTTAACCTGGCAATTTCCTTTTTCAAAATGGGAAAAAAAATGATGAAACTGATGAAAGCATACTTCTAATAAAACACACTTTTGGCTTTTTAAGACTCTCATAGTTTCTCTACAAAAGTATGCTGTATTGTGGATATGTGTTTATGTAATGGAAGTCTGATGGACCTCAGACGAATTTTAAATATTTTTCACAATCTAGAAAGAATACTAAATAGATAAGTAAATTTAAGTTAGATAACATACAGATATAAATTATTTTTTTCAAAGGCTTGAAAAAATTAGTAATATCTGAATCACTATAATATATGCATGTATATGCAAAGATATGACTCTATCATCCTTAATTTTGTGTGTTAAAGTAGTTTACGGTTATTCCGTATGACTCTATAAGTCCCTATGGGGGGAAAAAAGGACACTTTGAGACATTCCTCAGCTTATTTTATTAAGTGCATCAGGAAGTTTTGGGTGGTACACAATGTTACGGCATTTCATGATGAAAAAACTTCTCTATTAAGAGAACCATATTTGACTGCTTCCAGCACCAAACAAAATGGCTATTAATGTTTTCTGTTGAAGAAAACAATTTAATGTTCTACTTGATAAACAATTGACAGGTAACACAACTTTTTGAGTTTGATTAGGCAGCTATATGTGATATTTCCACATGGAAGTATCTTCTTTGGTTTCTTTTCACTATGGTTGACACTTTGGAACAGGCTGTGGTAACTACATTGTAGAATAATAAAAGTAAAGTTGTCTTCACACTGTGTCAATCATCAGGGTTAGGAAGAAGCAGGGGATAATTTTAGGATCCAAAAGAAATAGCTAGAAAGGGGGGAGTGAAGATAATGTGCCTCTTTCTAAGGCAGTAGAAGCCAATCTTTTTGTGAGAACATGATACTCATCAGGCGAAAGCAGGGGTAACAAATCCAAATATCTATGTGCACCTGGCACTGTTAAATCCTGCCAAATGTGAGACCACAGGAAATGATGGACTTGTGATGAACCAGCCAGCAAGGGCATGCCTGCTTAGATACAAGCAAATTGAGAAATTTAAAAACCACTGTGAGGCCAAAGCCAACCCTTCTGAAGGCTGAATTTACCCAGTGCGGTTGGTTACCATTTAGTAATCCCTGAAAGTTTAGCATTACTTTGTGTGTGTGTGTGTGTGTGTGTGTGTGTGAGAGAGAGAGAGAGAGAGAGAAGAGGGGGAAGGGGCACCATAACTGGTTGCGAACTTTCTACACTGGCAATTACTAGATTTTCAGAGACTGATGTGTTATAAATGGTGTAGAAATCTACCACATATAGCTTGTGGATACTTTGAGTAAAATACTCAAAGTAATACCTGAAATACTGATAGGTAACTCTTGGTGAGGGCAAAATAAAGCATATGAAGGATAAATTAGTGAACGAACTAAAATTTCTACCTACTTAATTAGGACAATTTCTATTTTATCTAAAACACAAGGAAAGTAGATTTGTAACTGTTTACTTGGCAGAGCTGAAAACTGTTTCTTAGTGCATTTCCATATTTATAACTCCAGCAAATAATTAATGTAACTAATTTGACTGCATGAAAAGTAGTTCAATTTTATGATGTCTACAACAATTAAATTTATCAAGGCCCATAAATTATGAGAATAGAATAAAGCATAATAATGTGAAATTTCAACTATCTAAAATGTTTCTATAAAAGAGGACTCATTTTTATATATTAACTCATTGAAACATTTTATAATTTTATAATAAACCCTATTGGTTCTTAGTTTAAGAATTGAAATTTGGATATTACCTTTGGACAGTTCTACATAATGTTAATAACATATGTTATTTATTTAAACTCTTCTGACTACTCACGGAACCATTCACTTAAAGCTATTAATCCAGGAACTTGCTTGCTCTCAAGAAGTAAAACCAAAGATCAAAGTGCTATATTTATGATAAAAAAAGAAGATAGCCATAGAATTTACATTTAATTCCCTAAACAATTATTGTATCCCTAAACAATTAGCTCACATGCTTTTCTGGTGTCTCTAAATGAATGATTTTAAAATATGACTAATAAGTAAATGGGGGGAAAGACTACATTACTTAGGAATTTTATTAGGCTGTCAATTTAAATACTCATTCCTCAGGCAAAGTGCAACTTCACATTTAAATAAATGTATATTAAACACTTTAAATTGATAGCACCAACTCTTCCCTGGGGTATGAATCATTTAGATATTTCTAGTATACTGTTGTAAACCACAACATTACATTATACTACATTAATCTAGTATATTAATATCTTTGATTATAAATTCACCATCAAGAAGTAAAAGTGTGGATCTGATATGTTTAATAAAGAAGTTAAAAATTACTAGACAAAGTAGCAAAATTATTATTTTTCCCTTATACCTCGAAAAAATATCATTATTTCAGCATTAACTATATCATTTATTTTAAAGCCAATTATTAAAATATCACAACCCCCAAATTTGCGCCATTAAAAACTGACTTTAATACATAGATCATTAGCCAATTAAATTTAATCATTTGTGCACACAAGAACTGACTATTGAAATGCATGCAGTTTTGTTCCCTACCCTTAGTGTTGTTAGGATATAAATTATTTTATCTTATTGTTACAACAGATCATTTTTGGACACACCAGAAAATCAAATTATAAGAGAAAGTTGAAATGAGATATTCAATCTGACATACTGTTCTTTTCTCTTGAAAGGCCAGATTTTAAAATATCAAATTAAACTGATTTGTTAGTTTTCAAAGCTTGTCTGATGCTAACATATTTTAAATTGATAGGAATAATATAGCACCAAACCATTCCTGGGGTGCAAGAATACATTTAAAATTTTAGTAATGGTGAGCTCTTTACCACAAGACAGATTATACCTTATACTGTTAACTTATTAAGAACAAATATGGAAATAACATTTAAAGAAGAACTAATTCCATAACTGGAAGCAAATTGTTTAATTTTAACTTACTGCATTTGAAGATTGAAGAAAATTGCATTGTTTGTTTAAAACGTTAGTGTGTCATTTTCTGCTTGACCTTTTAAGAATCTGGGGAGAGTGAATATTTAAAATGGGTTTGAAGATTGCTTATCTACTAATTTACCTCGATTATTTGTAATCAATAGCTTACTAATGTTATGTTAAGTAAAAGAATCACAAGTAAAGGAATTACTGATAAAATGCTCACTAATATTTTTAGTGAGTTAAATTCCACCAACTTTATTTCTGTAGACGCTTTCATGTTCATAAATCTATAATGGCTCACCAAGTCTACTAAGTGTTTACTTCATGTCTGACAGATAACCAATCCTTCATTAATTAAATATATCTACCCAAGTTGGTTTTTTAAAGACATACCAATGAATTCAAATTAGTTTGTGAAATGTTAAGCAAATCAAATTTGGATCCCCCTACTTTGAATATCCACTTGTCTAGATTCTTCCCACCTGCTGTCATGTTAATTTTTTTTTAAAGCTTCATCTATTTGCAAAAAAAGAAAGAAATTGGTATTGTCTTGTGTTGTTTCATCCTTAAAGCGAAACCATTTGCAAGAAAATTATAGGTCCCTAGTGTTGAGCTTCTTTGCATATTAATTTTGTTAGCCTTACCTCCTGTGGTCTTTAGTTCTGGAAGGCCTATTAGATAATACACAAGATAAATTTTTCCCTTCTATCTTTGAGCTACTAGAAAATACATCCATTTTCTCTTAAAACTGAAATTTGCAGTACTAGTCACGCATATTTTCCTTTATTTTACAAATAGAGGTTTATTTAATTAAGCATGTTAAGTACTGTAATAGTCAATATTAGTTATATTCCTGTAACCCGAGTTTCTGGGAATATATATTAATGTTAAGTACAAGTATTACACAGTATTCCAAACTAGCTAATGTAATACCATGAAATGTAAACTTTGAAATCATAAGAATACTTTATACTATAAATAAGTAATAGTTCAAACAAGTTTAGAAAAGCAAATTATTCATGTGTATTGAAAACATAATCATATAAAAGTAATCTATTTTTTTCATTCTTTTTTTTATTATGTTAATCACCATATATTACATTTTAAATGAAGATCATCCATTTAGTGACTCAAGCATATGAGGATACATTGAAAAGACATGTACTTACCACTTTTTAAAATTCCAGATGTTACTCTTTGGTTTCTGTTTTTATAACATTTCATCAGGATCTCAAATTAGCTTACACAGTTTGGATTGAACCTATTTGAATGCTAATATATCAAAAATTCCTAAATTTCACTTAGAAGTATTAGAACCAACTTAAGAGATTAAATATGACAATAAAGAGAGAATATAAGAAAGTGAAATGATGATTCAATTTGCCATTAGATCTCTGTTGGAAGTTAGACTAATTAAGAATGAAGACTGTAGAATGAGTTTCGGAAAGCTTTTCCTTTTAGAAATCGGCACTGCATTTTTAGTCAGAACACCAAAACTGTACCTATAAAGGCAAGAGGAATGGTGCACGTTCTTGGAAAGAGGCTCAGAGGCTTACACAATTTGAGAATTTTGTAAAACTTCAGGGTAGTTGTAGTTTTTTAAATAGTTTTGCTGTCATCTACAATAAAAGTATTGTTACCGAAGTGAAAAAGTAATTTTTTTGTAGATGTTATTTAAAACAAATCAATGATGATTTGTACTAATGGAGAAAAGTTTTAACCAGAGATTCACTAGATGCATATATATATATATATATATATATATATATATGCATATATATATTATATAGAAAATATATAGAGGTGTATATATATAGAAGATATATAGAGAGATGTATATGTATTTTACATTATGAACTTCTAGATATATGAGGGTGATACATTAAGGAGAAAGCAAAGTGTTTTTTATTTAAAATGATACAGGTAATATTGACTATTTAAAAAAGGTGGATTTGTTTTTTAATAATGCTCCCTTCAAACTTCTGAAACTTTCCAAGAGTTGACACTGCAGGTTATCTAAGTGGGTCAAAGAGAAAAGCAGAAATGACGGTGATATAACCTCATCATCTGATTCTATGATCGTGTTGCTATTACCTTTTGAATGTATTTGTAAATATGATATTATATTGAAGTAAAAATTAAAATGAATTTTATGATACATGAAATCACATTTCACATATTCAACAAAATATTTTGATGGAACCAGAAAACCCTTACTTCTGTATCTAAAATATATATGCTTTTTATTCATCTTGAGGAGAAAGATCATAGAACATATATATTGCAGAGATAAAGTAAGACATAGAATACAGAAATGTGTTTAAATAAAGTTCTTATTTTAATCAGGTACTAGGATTAAGTTTTGAGGCAAATAAGAGCCAACAACCTGAGGAATGAAATTGCCACCTTTTTGTGTCTAAACTTTTAATATGTTTTGTTTTCTTGCTATCAAAATATGCTTTATTTCCCATTACAAGACTCATGGATATTAAAATTATAATAGCAGTTTAATAATATGTTCTTCTATGCTTCCTAATTTTATTGCTTTGTTTATATAACTATTGAAGAAAACATTATCCATAAACATGATTTTAACCTTTATGTATCTGAAAAAGTATAGAAGTCTGAAAGCAAGGCCGTCTTATTAAGAATAGTATTAAGAATGTTACATAGCTTTATTTAGCTTCCTGGATGACGGCTTATCACAACAGAAGTTTTGGAGGTGTAAGTTAGAGATTTTGGAGAAGTAAGTTAGTGTGGTGATGTATTCTCCTAAGAAAGATGGTGACCATAGTTTCCACTACTTTGGCTTCTTCCACTGTAGATTCACTTTGAATCAGTAAATAAATTTGCAATGTCAAATGAATTTATATTCCTCAATTCATTTTCTATCTCACTGATTCTAACAATGGAGGAAATCCATGAAATAGGTGATGTGATCCCTTGGTTTTTATTAGTAAGGAATGTGTATATTTTTGATACAGAGAAAGGTAAACTTAACATATAAATACCTTTTTATTTTTAATTTAAATATTTGTTTCACTTAAATTTCAGAACTGCACATTTTATTTCAGTTATTTGCTGCACTCAAGGATATGCTCCTTGGTTCTTTATGCTAAGAAGCCTAAAATTCTGCATCCATCAAGTTTGTTCAAATTTTACAATAACTCTGATACTCTGATCCTTATCTGGGCTACTCTTCATATGTCCTTCTCATTCCTAACTTTCTGTATTTTGCTCAATGTGTTTGAAAATGTCTCTCATGTTCTGTCTCTAAAACTAAGTCACGTGCTTTCCTCAATGACCAACATCAGTTAGTTTTCACTAACCACTAACAATCTTTCCATTCTCTTTGCTATGGACAGATATTATGAATATTTGTATGCTGCTGCATGGTGTTAAGTAGCTGTTTTATTTATTTTTATCTCCTCAATTTAAATGTATATTTCTTGATAATCAGGGCCTGGTGATGGAATCTTTAGGCAATAGAATTTCAAATCAAAACAAACTCCCATATTTCCTTTTTTATTGTCTGTTGTTCTTTTTCATTCTGTCATAATCTATATTATGGTCACAACAAAAATGGGGTGTTTTTTTGAACATACTTTGCTAATTCACTCACATTTAATTGTTAAACACCCAATCATAATAAAAATGTGCCAGCATCCATATATGTCCAAGGGAGGTACGTTCCTTCATGTATGTATGTGGCAGCTACTAGGAGTTTATAAAGTGTCCTTCAAGTGAGTTCAAGAAATTTCAACAAATGTTCTATTAGTTTATTATTGCTATATTGTCCAGGAGAAATCAGGACATAAAAAAATAAATGTTAAAAAAACCATTAACATCAGTGTGATTATTAATTCATTTTGTGGTATCTTTTTACCTTGTGTTTCACTTGATTAAATGAAGTAAGAAATACTACTTACTTCAATAATCATGTATCCATACTTGGTTTATCTTTATATAGCTTAGTTAAGTCTTTCAGGTTTGTTCCAAAATTATTAGGTATGTGTTGGTGGTGAATATTAGCATTGTATTAAAAATGAATTATAAGCTAAATCTATACTTCAGGTTATAGAAAATATAATGTTGATATTTCTACCATTAAAATTAATAGCATCAGGTTTTACTGAATATATTTACATTAAAAATTTTGTCCCTTAAAATATAAATAAATATACACAGCTTTTCTGACAATAATGCATTAGAAATGTATTTTTTATCCAATACTGTATGGATACCAAAATTTGAAGGAAGAAAAGTCTTGAAAGTATATATTAGCTTTCTCCATCTACACTGAAATTCAGTTTTGATTATTCTTGGATTTTAAAAGGTACATACATTTCAAGAACTTTTCTTTCTATTTCTCATTATAACCATCTCAAAATATAATTAATTTCCATAGACCATAGAAAAACTGTCAGAGCTTTTCACATTTTACAAAACAAAGAGATACTATTCTCTTTCGAGTGCAGGAATGTAATACAAGGAAAATAGATACTGAAATCAGGAAATGGAAAAATGCAGGAAATGAGCTAGATGCCGTGCAGAAAAAGAAACAGTCAGCTGCCAGATGTAGTTCAATAAAACAGCCACTCAGGAGTGTCCACATGAGGCTATTCTCCCGTCCAAACAATCTCCTTCCACTAAAAACACGCTTGGCTGGCACGCATTGCTCTCAATCCTCACTTGATCAATTTGTTCTTGAGTTTTCAAGGGATGTGAATGTGTTTCTAAGTTGCTCTCAGTGTTTGACTCTTAAACACATTCACATATCACACAATTATAATTCCCAGTGATGAAATATTTCTAGTTGATCTGCGATGTTTCATTTTCACTTTAGTTAATATATGTCGTTAATGTAGTGTGCTGAAATCAGACATTAATTTTGTGAGCTTTGAAATGGTAAAAAGAGCTTTCCCATCACATATATTCTTGGTCATTTTTGCACACCAAAATAGTTTTGAATATATGACAGAAAATAATCCAATTTGTTGGGCTGGACAAATGAAGTGTTTCACATGTCATTTAGAAATACTGATGTGGAAGAATCATTGCAGGTAATCTCGATTAGGGAGAAAAAGCTGTTTCCTCTCTGGATTTGTTACACTTTGCAACAAAACCTTCCTTCTCTAATTTTTCACTTACCTTCCTAAGGAATTTGTTTTATGGAATAATGTAGAATGGTATGTAACTTCTTCCTATAATCCTATAAATATCTCATGTATCAGAAAGACTTGCTTTCCCAAATTTTATGCTTTAATAAGATATTTAGGGAACAGAAGATTCGGTGTGACCCATGTCACACACATGAACATGTCACACACATGAACTAATGTTTGATACGAAGACTTTATCTTTTTTAAAGATTGATTTATTTTAGAGAGAGAGAGAGCATAAGCAGGGGGAGTGTCAGGCAGAGCGAGAGACAGAAGCAGGCTTTCTGCTGAGCAGGGAGCCCAATGCGGGGCTCAATCTGAGGACCCTGGGATCACGACCTGAGCCGAAGGCAGATGCTTAACCGACTGAGCCACCCAGGCACCCCAGTAGTATAGACCTTTTAACAATATTTGTTCTTCCAATTCATGAGCATGGAATGTTTTCCCATTTCATTGTGCCCTCTTCGATTTCTTTCATAAGGGTTCTATAGTTTTCAGAGTACAAATCTTTTACCTCTTTGGTTAGCTTTATTCCTAGTTATCTTATTGTTTTTGGAGCAGTTGTAAATGGGATAAATTCCTTAGTTTCCTTTTTCTGCTGCTTCATTATTGATGTATAGAAATGCAACAGATTTCTGCACATTGATTTTATATTCTGAGACTTTGCTGAATTCATGTATGAGTTCTAGCAATTTTTTTGGTGGAGTCTTTTGGGTTTTCTACATAGAGTATCATGTCATCTGTAAATAGTGCAAGTTTGACTTCTTCTTTGCTGATTTGGATGCCTTTTATTTCTATTTGTTGTCTGATTGCCAAGTCTAAGACTTCCAGTATTGTGTTAAATAGTAATGGTGAAAGTGGACATCCCTGTCTTGTTCCTGACTGTAGAGGAAAAGTTCTCAGTTTCTCCCCTTTGAGGATGATATTAACTGTAGCTTTTTTGTATATGGCCTCTATGATGTTGAGGTATACTCCATCTACATCTACTTTGTTGAGGGTTGTTTTTTTTTTTTTTTTAAATCAAAAATGGATGCTGTATTTTGTCATATGAAAAGCCAAAATCTTCCATTTCTTAAACCCTATTTTTTGACAACATGATATACTGATGGAACAATTCATAAAATAAACTTGGAAAGTCAATGGCTTGGAGGAACATAAATGTGAAGGGATGGGAAAGCCAGAACAGAGTTAGGTGTGAACAGAAAGGAGGCATCCAGAGAAAGGATGCTCCTGAAACCCTTTTCAGAGCACACAAGACACACTGCTCACTTTGCAGTAAGACTGGCCCTGAATGTGGCATCCAGGAGACAGCAGCTCATGGTTTTCCAGGGAAGTCTACTCCATCACATTACACCAGTGCTAAAATTTGGAGAAGGTACAAGTCCTGGATTGCATGAATATGGAAATTTATTACTTAGGTCTTAATAAGTAAGGAAAGGGAAAGGAGCAGGATTATAAACATTTGGATGGGAGTAACTAGAGCATGAAATTAGCTCTAAATTAGACTGAATTTGACATTTGTCTTTAAAGGTGTATGGACCCTGCAAGTAGCTCTGGTAACTGTGAGGATTGTTGGGCCATTAGAGGTTGGATGGTAATATTAAAGGCCCAAGAAGACCATCTGTTTCTTTTGTTTGGAAAACCTAGGGGAAGCAGATGAGTTTAACTTGGAAAGGAGGAATAGGTTTGGAGTGCCCTTGAGTTGGAAAAAAGGGAATTGTTGCCCAAGTACTAAAAGGCCCATTTTTTGGAATGAAACTGGAACTAATCCCAATCTGGACCCTTCAAATGACTCTCAGGGCTATTAGTAAAAGAAACCTATTATTTGAGGTCAACTGGCTATCATATATGTGGCAATTTCATTTTCTTTTGTTTATTATTTCATCAACTCTGGGTTGTTTGAAACTTCAAATCAAGATCACTCTTTAATATCTACTATGTGCAAAGGTTGCAGAGGATATAAAAATATACATGTCATAACCTTTGCTCCATTTCATATCTAGCTGGGATTATAAAACCAAAGTGTAAGAAAAATTTTAAAACTATGTAAATCATACACAGTAAAAGGGAAATACCACAGAAGTTGCAAGGTAGCACATAATAAGTTTGGAAATCAGTGAACACTCTCTGTGGTTGGTATTTATTGGTCTCCTTAGCACCCTGACTACTAATCAGGAAAATGTGTGCTTATTCTATGTGTTAATAAAATAAAATACTAGATTTTAGACTGGCATTTAAAGATTGGGTCCATGATCACTTCTAGGTTTTGATTGCCTGCTGCTCCTGGCTAGTCATTTATAGCAATGCAAGGAGCTTTGGCAGTGGTAGAATTTGTGTTTGCAGTCATTTATTTATTCACTCAACGAATATTCTTTGAGTGCTTACATTGAGAATGGATATAGAACTAAACAAGACATACATGGTTTCTCTTTCCTGGAACTTGACATCTGGTAGAGAACAGATGTGGGACAGTTAATTTCAAGTGTAAATAATATTACAAGAAGAGATGTAAGCAGTATATGCAAAGACCTTACCTAGACTGAAGGTGTTGGAGAAAAGAAATGCCTTTTCAATCAAGACCAAATAGTTTGGGGCGCCTGGGTGGCTCAGTTGGTTGAGTGACTGCCTTCGGCTCCAGTCATGATCCTGGAGTCCCGGGATCGAGTCCCACACTGGGCTCCCTGATCAGCAGGGAGTCTCCTTTCCCCTCCCCCCTCTCATGCTCTCTCTCTCTCTCTCTCATTCTCTCTCTCAAATAAATAAATAAAATCTTTAAAAAAACAGACAAACAAAAAAAAACCCAAGTAGTTTGAAACTTTTAGTTAAGCAAATGGAGGTGGAGAGAAGTAAATGGATTTGAGGGATACTTAAGAGATACATATGACAAAACGTCAACTAATCACATGTTTTGGAACGGGTAAGTGAGAGGGAGGAGAGAAGATGACACCTAGTCCTTCGGCCAACAATTAGATGGGTAACAGTTGTACATTGCCAAGATAAGGACGCTAGAGAGAAGATCAAGTTTGGAATAGGATGGGGGTAATGGGGAAAAGGAGTAGCACATTCCTTACCTGAGATGTGAGACTTCCAAGTAGTAATACCAAGTAGGTGGTTAACTGGATCTCAATGTCACAGTGACTTGTTTTGGATATATATGCTTGGGGTTATCAGTATGTAGTATGGAGCCCCAAGGAATGACAACATTGAAGAAGAAGGGAGAGGCAGCAGAGAGCAAGAAAAGAACAGAGTAAAAGAAAGGGAAAGAAGTTTTGGAGAAGAGAATGCTTAGCTATAATAAATACAAAGGTCAAATAAATAAGGATGGAAAAGATTCTATGTTATTTAATATATATACTCTTCCAGCCATCCATTGTCACCAACCACCCAAAACTTAGTGGCTTAAAGCAGTAATTTATGATTATATTTCATGTTTTGGGGGTGGATCGGACTGAGCTGCTCACAGGTAGCTGCTGAGGCTGGAATGATCCAAAGGCTCGATCGGTCAGGACAGCAGAGACAGCTTCTTCCCTCACATCTGGTGCCTCAGCGCTCCTCCATGTGGCCTGTCTCCGGCACATGAACCTATACTTCTAACATGGCAGCTCGGGGCTCTAAGAGAAAGAAAGCAGAAATTGCCAGGCCTAGAGAAGGACTACCCCTAGACATGATACAGGGTTACTTTAGCTGTCATAAGGCTGCCTATATTCATGGGGTGGGAGTGTGTGTGAAAAAAATATATTTCTCTCTTTTTTTTTTTTTTAAAGATTTTATTTATTTATTTGACAGCAAGAGAGAACAAGCAGGTGGAGGGGCAGAGGGAGAAGGAGAAGCAGGCTCCATGCTGAGCAGGGAGCCCGATGCAGGGCTCGATCCCAGGACCCTGGGATCATGACCTGAGCCGAAGGCAGACGCTTAACGACTGAGCCACCCAGGCGCCCCCAAAATATATTTCTCTTGATGGGGAAATAACAAGGTCTTATTGCAGAATGTGCATGTTTGGAGACAGAGTTGTGGCTACCTTTTGAAAGTGTATTCTGCTGCAAGTTGATAATTGCAGTTGTCATTTATTGCATGCTATGTCCAATGTGATATAGTAGGAACTTTATATACATTATCTCCACAGATTCCTAAAAAAATTTTTATTGAAGTATAATTAGCATACAAGATTATATTAGTTTCAGGTGTACAACATATTGATTCCACAATTCTATAGATTACTCAGAGTTCACCATGATAAATGTAGTCACCATCTGTTACCATACCACATTACTACAGTGTTATTGACTACATTCCCTATGCTGTACTTTTCCTCTTCATGACTTATTTATTTTATAACTGTAAATTTGTATGTCTTAATCTTCTTTATCTATTTTGCTCAGCCCTCCATCCCCACCTCTCTAAGAACCACCAGTCTGTTCTCTGTATTTACCTTTTTTTTTAAATTTTTTTTTTAAAGATTTTATTTATTTATTTGAGAGAGAGAGAATGAAAGACAGAGAGCATGAGAGGGAGGAGGGTCAGAGGGAGAAGCAGACTCCCCGCTGAGCAGGGAGTCCGATGCGGGACTCGATCTCGGGACTCCAGGATCATGACCTGAGCCGAAGGCAGTCGCTTAACCAACTGAGCCACCCAGGCGCCCCTATTTACCTTTTAAGGTAGATATTGTTATCCTCATATCACCAGGTGAGAAAACCAGCTCAAAGTGGTCAAAAGAATTGTCCAAGGTGTCACAGTTAAGAATATAGCACATACTCATGGTTATTCTTACATTTTGTAGACTACTGAACTTATGTTGTTTTTCTATAATTATTTTTTGAGTGATAATAAATGCTTGTCCTGTTGTCAGTGGAAAACATTTATGAGGAGGTGGGGGAGAAAAGAGCTAGAAGACAAAAGAAACGGAAGTCCTATGAAATCATGTTTACTCTCGTATCTCTAGCTCCTAGACCAGTGCTCAATAAATATTTGTTAAATGATTTAAAAAAGTAGTTAGCTATTTTCCATTTTTTGACACTTATAACCAACATTCCAAACAATACCCGATGCATGGCACTTTTCCTTAAAATATGAGTTTATGAGCATGTTTTGTGAGCATACTGTTAATTTATACTTCATAATTACCACCACCACCATCATCATCATTACAATGCATTAAGTAGCTACCTTATGGTATCGAATGCAGTTCTTAACCTCAAAATGTTCATTGTTTCAAAGAAAAGAGAAGAATATAAAGACATTAAGAATCCTTCCTAAATGTGTATGTTAATCTATAATACAGAAGTTACAAACCAAAGGTTAAATGTACATGTAAAAAGATAAGCAGTGAGTCATGAGAGTTTTATGTTTAAAAAGGAGTATATGGCTTCACTCATATGTGGAATATAAGAAACAGGGCAGAAGACCAAGGGGGAAGGGAGGAAAAACTGAATGGAAAGTCATCAGAGAGGGAGACAAACCATGAGACTCTTCACTATGGGAAACAAACTGAGGGTTACTGGAAGGGAGGTAGGTGGGGGATGGGGTAACTGGGTGATGGGCATTAAGGAGGGCATGTGATGTGATGAGCACTGGGTGTTATATGCAACCGATAAATTATTGAACACTACATCTGAAACTAATGACGTATTATAAGTTGGCTAATTGAATTGAAATAAAAAAATCACAATGTGAGAAATTAAAAAAAAAACGGAGTTCGGGAAAAATCTTGTGGTTAGCATGAGAACATTTCATATGATTTCACTGGTTCCTCGAATAAGGAAGAACTTATTTGAATAAAGACGACTCAGTGGTCATCGACAGGAGTATATGCCCTGTGCGCCATTATGTCTGAAGCTCTAGGAACACAGGAATGAAAGAGACCACAGATGCAAGGAATTGCTACGAGAAGGTTAAGCGTTTGTGACCAAGACTCCTCTTGCTAGCTTTAGTGTCAGCAGGGAGGACCTTTTGAATGTTGCCCTTTTCCTATTTCAGCAATTTCTCTTTTGCTCTTCTTTGTGATCTTGTACCTCCCGAACTCGACAATCACTGTGCAGACACTGTGCCTGGCACCTAAAGTCCTAGCTAAACTCACTGAAAAGTATTTATGGACTGGTTGTAGAATCTCTGGTTATTTAGGGCCTGCCAAAACTTCCGTTGTTTCTAAGAGGACAAATTGCTTTGAATAAGTACAACTGAGCTAGAAGGAAGGGACTTACATGAAGACACACAAGGTACTGCTCCTCAGTGATGGCTAATGTCTTTACCAGACAATTTATAAAAGGCTTTAATAGTTAGGAATGAGAAGCCTGCGTTTTAAAAATCATGGAGATCAGTGTAAATCCTGTCATTTGGGTCCTAATAAAGTCATCAGTATATTTTTATATTGCAAAGATTTGCTCAAAGGAATTCAGCTGACTCCAGCTTCAACATAAAGTAACCACCATACTGCGTTCAACTGCCTCAACGACAACAAAACTGGCATAATTTGAAGATTCTTTTTATTAAAAGCTAAAAGTACAGTGTCTGGATTAAGGAAGGAAATAGAATCACTATACTTGTTCTGATTATCCCACTGTTGTGGTACTGAATTTTATTCTGAGCATTACATTTTATTAAAGGAAGGCAATAAATTAAAGGAAGATAATAAATATCTGAAAATTCTTTTTTTAAAAGATTTTATTTATTTGACAAAGAGAGACACGATGAGAGAGGGAACATAGCAGGGGGAGTGGGAGAGGGAGAAGCAGGCCTCCCGTAGAGCAGGGAGCCCGATGCGGGGCTTGATCCCAGGACCCCGGGATCATGACCTGAGCTGAAGGCAGACGCTTAATGACTGAGCCACCCAGGTGCCCCTAATGTCTGAAAATTATTTCTAATAACAAATAGGAGAAGTTACTGGAGAAAACACAGGAAAGTATTAAAAAGCAAAGACATAAATCCAAACTTTCCAAAGTTATCTGGTAGGGAAATCAAGGTTTAGTTATATAATTTCCTTGTCTGCTAGTGAGGAACCTGTATTCATTCATTCATTCATTCACTGAACAATTATTGAGTGCGACTATGTGCCAAGCAATGTCCTGGGTGTTGTAGATACAGAAGTGAACAAAACATACAAAAAATCCTGTCTTTGTGGAGCTTCCATTGGTTTTCGTTTCTTAAAATTTAAATGTTAAGAGTAATTTGCTATCCTTAGTTTTACCTTTAGAGCTAAAAATTAATAATATTTTAGATATGACCATCATTGGCTACAAACATGTTGCAGAAACTCCTTATGTGGGGCTTTAGATTCCTGCTATACAGTCACCTTAGCTGCCTTTAAAATTAAAGACAGCATAGAACACATGATTCCATCATCTGGATAAGTAACTAAAGAGAAAATAAAACACATTGTGAAGCTCACTCAATAAGGGCTAACACAAATATTGAGTCTGTAGAGGTTCATCTGAAACTGGACAATCCACCTTTCTCAAACTTTGATTTCAACCTTCACATGTGCATTCACACCATGTATTGTATGGGTCAGTGGGCTGAAACCACATGGTGTTTGAGGTAGTTAATATTATCAAAGGAGCATCTGGAGGATGTTCAAGGTTAATGAGAATTCCATTCTTGAACATTTCATTGAACACTGGGAGTTCCTTCTAAGATGCCCAGATTCCAGTAAAGTATCATTTTTATCAATATGAGCTAAAACGTTGCTTATTACATTAACAATCTCATTTTTCTCAAAAGCAATGTCAGAAATGAATAAACAGCACTCTCAAAATTTCCCCATTTGATAGGCAAACTGGTGCAGACTTACAAGCGACCATACACACATATATAAATAACATAACACAAAAGCAAGTGAGGCAAATATGGTCCTGGAGTAGTTTTCCATAAAACACAGATGTTCCATTATATTGCAGTATTATTTACCTAAGTGAAGCACATTTGAAATATTCTATTTTTAACTTGAGAAACATTTCCTCTGCCCAAAATTGCTTTCTACTTTTGACCCATAAGAAAATTCACTATATAGTCTGCTCAGGTGAGAGAGCTGAGGCTGAGGAAGGTGAAGTGACTTCTTTAAAGTCGCACGGCTAACGAGGGGATGAGTCAGGATTTCGATGTGTGATTTTCTGACTAAGCTGCCCATGAATTTCATTTATTCCTCTGATTTCTGGCTTCCCCTGTTGTCCTGGCCTCATTTGGGTTTCAAAAGTGGTTTTCAGTTTTTTATGCGTCAGCATTAAGTTAGGTAATAGAACAAAGAGAAATGTTTCAGGAGTAGAAGTCTACTGATGTGCACACACACACGGACATGGACAGGTTCTGCGGAGGCAACAGATTCAAAAGAGTTAGGTCTTAAAACAAAAATAAAAAACCCACCTGCAAAAGCTTGCCTCTGAATTGATCTTACTCTTGTCACTGTTTTCTGGAGGTGGTGCAATGATCTTCAATATGATCCAGACGTTTTTGAAAGGGAACAACATGACCCATGTGGAAACGTAGTAGTGATACTTCCTCCATTCAAAGATGGCAATAGTTCTTTGTTGAGTTGCTGAGAACGTTTACTGAAAGATAACACAGATACAGAAAAGGCGCAAATTACAGGCAGGCAACTTGACTTTTTGCAAACTGAACACACTCATGTAAGCAGCACTCAAATAAAAAAAGCGGCACCCAGAAACCTCTGTTGTGACCTGTTCCAGGCTCATGGCTCCCAAGGACAATCACTATCCTGACTGATAGATTAGTTTTGCCTGGCTTCTAATTTCAGATAAGTGGAATCTACAGTATGTATGTGTATGGTGTTTACATTTAACATTATCTTTGTGAGATTTTTCCCCATTTTTGTTACGTGGTTGTAGTTGTGCATTTTCATGGCTCTATAGTATTCTATTGAGTGACTATATCACAACTTATTTATATATTTTGTTCTTGATAAACATTTTGAAAGTTTCCAATTTAAGGTTTTTATATACGATAGGGCTCTTAACATTCTTATGCATAGTATTTTGATGGATCTATGTATATGTTTCTGTTGAGTAAATACCTAAGAGTGAAATTGTCCAATATATTTGGAAAAGTCACTCTAATTTTGGTATGAATGAAAGAAAGAGATGTCTTTGTGTGAAGAGATCTCTATGTATGTATGTATGTTAATTGTTGCTCCATGTGCATGTAACATGACCTTGATTAAGTTGTTTTGACAAATCAAGAAAAAATAAAAGAACAATGCAAGATTGTTCATACTGTCTACCACTTAGAGATAATAGTCACATTTCATGTTTTCTTAGAATCTTTTATTATGTGATATGCATTGTATATGTACATAGCTAAAATTATATGTACTCAGTTTCCTTTTTATTTAACAATATATTATGAGAATGTTCTCACGTCATTAAAAAGAGGGATTGTTTGGAATAGTGTGATAAAGGTAGCCAGTGGTGGTAAAGAATAAGGGATGGATGTTTTAAGATGAAGCAGTCAAACACTGGAGTGAGGACAAGAAAGGAAAAATTTTAAAAGAGTTGGATTTAACAACTAGGAGGTTATTGGTGAGGCTCGTGTGATGGTGTAAATTTTGAGAAATTTATTTATGCTTGGAGTTACATGGGGATCCTAATTTTAGAAAGGTCTTTTCTTCCTTCACTTCCTTTCTCCCTTCTCCCTTTCTCTTTTCCTTCTTTCCCTTTATTTTCCTTTCCTTTTTTATTAGTTTGTTGCTTGTATGTGAAATAGTGTTATTCTGTTTGCATTTATTTCTTAGGTCCAGCTCTCTACCAATACTGCCATCAACAGGTCTAGACTAGCATAGTCTTTTGCCGAATTAGCTGCATTTGTGTCCTGCTCTTCCTACACATATTAATTCTTTTAATGTGAATTAATATGAGTTAATTTAATTTGTGAGTTTCTTTATACTTCAGCCAGAGAAAGGCGAACAGAGGAAGGAGTTATTTAAGGTTAAGAAATATATAGAATTTGCTGGACTAAGGGCTATAAAACCTCCCAATATCGATGTAAGCTGAGACTTTAAGCGGGTTTAGATCGTGTTGGCTGATTGAGCCTCCAGAACTGCAAACTCCTTTGGCCGTGTATCTCTTTACCCACTCTACAAATAGGACTTTGGTAGAAAGTTTGTCCTGGCACCTCTGGAGAAATCTTCCCCCAGGCTTTGGAGGGAACAATGTTTGTCCAGAGCATCTTTGAAGAAACAGTCTTAAATTCAAGTGTGTTTATTTTATTTGTGATTTTTTTTTAAAGTAATACACATACATAATAGAAACATTTGGTTATTTTATTATTAGGCATACTACCTCATTGGAGGGTCTGGTCAATAAAATAGTTTTCATAATTTGGATCCTTGATAGAATTTGAGGAGTTCAATTAGTTATTTTTTTAAAAAGATTTATTTATTTGAGATAGAGAGAGAAAGAGAGCACTTTTGTGTGCAAGTGGCGGGGGGCAGAGGGAGAGAATCTTCAAGCAGACTCCCCACTGAGCATGGACCCCCCCCCACTCTGGGCTCAATCTCACAAACCATCAGATCATGACCCATGAGATTATGACCTGAGCCAAAACCAAGAGTCAGATGCTCAACAGAATGAGCCACCCAGGAGCCCCTGGAGTTTAATTATTATTTAGAGATGCCAAGGATGTCAAAGGGAGTCTAAATGGAGGTAAGTGAGGAGTTGCAAATGGAATGTACATATTTTAGAGATTTGTCCTGCCACAAACTGGGAAGTGTATCTCTGTTCTTACTTCTTTTTCGTAAATGAATAAAGTTAAAAAGCAGAATTTATTATGTTTTTCTAGTACATATTTATCTAGAATTCTATGATCTCTCTTCTTGAAGTTGCTGGGTTTTATTAGATGTACAGACAATGATAAATTTTCTCAATAATAAGCACTATAATTCTTGTAGGAATTTAATATAATCAAGTAATTTTTAGGGAATATTTAATGATAAGATATATTAATGGACTTCCATGTTTTTAAAGCTAAAATTCTTTTGAAAACTGAGAATTAGCTTATTTTGAAACATTAGAGTGAATGACAAATTACCCTTGTCAAAACAATTGGAAGTATAAATATATATTGATTTGGTAGTGCTTTGCTACGTATTTTGTTTCTTTGTTTGTGTATTTGTTTTTTCCTGTGTTTTCCATTCTGACTCTCAAAGGTTAGTACATATTTATAAAGGCATATTTTTGCTACTAGAAATTAAAAGATTTTATTTAAAGAAAGAGAAAAATGAAAGGATGGTGTATTAGTTACTTGTTGCTTCCCTAACAAATTACCGCAATCGTGGTAGCTTGAAACAACAAAAATTTATTCTTTCACAGTTCAGGAGGCCAGAAGTAAAAAATCCAGGTGTCAGCATGGCCACGCTCCCTCCAGATGCTCCAGAGAATATTATTTTCTTTGCCTCTTCCAGCTCTCGGTGTTCTTAGGTATTTTTTGTAGTCAACAGCATTCCAATCTGCCCCGTCTTCATGTTATCTTCTTCTCTTCTCTGTCTCTTCTTTGGATGTCTTTTATAAGGATATCTCTCATTGGATTTAGCGCCTATCTGGATAATCCATAATGATCTCCACTCAAGTCCTTTATTATGTTTGCAAAAACCATGTTTTCAAATAAGTTCACATTTACATGTTCTGGGGGCTAAGGCATGCATGTCTTTTTGGGGTCATAATTTAACCCACTATAGATTTATTACAGTATTGCTGTGGGGCTTGATTTAGTATTTTTTAAAGTTAATTTTGATTACTGCATAAAACTTAGGTTTGGGCTTTTGTATCATTTAGGATTGGCCATATATTTAAATAATCTGCTGAAATAAATATAAAAATCTATTATTTGAATTTCAAAAGTGGCGTGAATATAAACTGGGTTTATCCTATTTTCTTATAGAGTGTCACTTTAGTTGCTAAATAGAAATGTTCACCATCTTTTCCAGTATCACGTGAAACATGCTGTCGTTTACATATTATCAGAAATTCTGTAAATGGTTTTGGCAACTATTGAGCTGTGTGTTTTTTTCCTATCCAATTTTTATAGTTTAAAATATTTTTAGGATCTTATTACACTGTCTTTCAAGTGTTTCTCAAATGGTGGGTTGTTCTGGTGCTGAAAAATGGGCCTGAAAATCAATAATACTGGAATGGCGTTTGATCTGGCTAAAACACCGTGAAGGAGGCCAAACAATCGTGATGATACCCAGTTCTGTCATTTTGGAGAGAACACTGAGAAATAGGAGCGATGAGGCTAAAAACATAAAAGAAACATATGATAAAAATATACTATCCTGACTGTAGATGTATATGTTCTGTGAATTCATCACACCACTGATATTTATTCCTATGTGAATAGTTGTCTTAAATTGCGTGTGGTATTCAGGAAGTCATCCCTAACATTAAGTGCAATTGCCTTGTATATATAATTTTGTATTCTGTTTTTTTCTATGATATTATATCATAAGTTTTCTCATGTTATTTCAAATGGATACATAGTATTCTTCCATTTGGATATGCATAATTTACCTCACTAATTTTCCATGTTTTATTTATGTTCCTTCTACTATTTTTGCAGTTATATATAACAAAATGATGAATATATTTGTGCATATGGTTTTCCCATATTTCTAGTAATGTAGTTATGATAGATTCCAAGCAGAATTTCCAAGTCTTGTTATGTTACAAAATTATTTTCTAAAAGTGTTAAAGTACTTTCATTTCAACCAGCAATGTATGAGAGATTGACTCAACATTATGCTTCTGAGATATATCCATGTTGCTCATTTATTCCAGCTGATGAATATTATTTCATTTTATGAATAACCCAAAATTTATTGATCTATTTTTATGTTATGAGCACTTATGTTGATTCTAGTGTATTACTTTAAAATATGTATCCTTGTGTACCTCTGTGATAATTTTCCTATGGCATCTACTTAGAAGTAGAATTCTTGGTTCATAAGTATACACAACATCAAATTTTCTAGGTATTGCCAAATTACACTTCTGTCATATATCAAATCATCATTGATATATGAGTAGGTCTGCTCATCATGAACCCTTTATTTTACCCCATTGGTCTATTTTTCTATGTCCATGTTAATTTCATCCCATTATATTATTATAGCTTGGTAACAGATCTGATATGTGATTGAGAAATTGCTCAGACTTTGTTCTGTTTCAAAGTTATCTTGCTATTTCTTAGCATTTTGGTATTATCACATGAACTTTAGATAAACTTTTCATTTTCCTTGCTATTTTGATTGGAATTGCACTGAAATTTCATTTGGGGGAGAATGGACTTCTTTAAAATAGAGAGTCTTCCTATGCATTAACCTGGCATTTCTTTTCATTTATTTAGGTTTCTTTTTTGGTATTGCATTACAGCTCTTCCCATAAAAGTTTTATATAATTTTGTCAAATTTATTTTTGGTACTCTAAACTTTTTATTGATATCATAAATGGCATCTTTTATTTTTCTATTACATATTCTAATTTGGTTTGTACTGGTGTATATGCACACTACTGATTTTTGTAGATGATGTTTCATCAAGCAATCTTATTGATTCCCTTATTTTAACACCCCCTCCCTCACCACCTATAGATTCTCTTGGGTTTTCTATGTATATAAATAAATTTTTGATCCATTTGTTCTTACATCTTAGTTCTTTTTCTTGTCTTCTTGCTTTGGCTAAGACCTACAATACAGTGTAAAATAGAGGGAGTCATAGAGGGCATTCTTGTCTTCACTTTAATTTACTTTTTGTTTTTTACTTCTATGGGGGTGATTACATGGTTTTTCATCTTTATTTTGGCAATGTGTTGTATTACATTAATAGCTTTCCTGATGCAGAATTATCATGTATTTCTGGTAAAAATTCTACTTCATCACCATAATTTTGATTTACTGATAATTAGGTTTAGAAAATTTGTACCTACCTCTTATGTGAGGTTTCTCAATAACTTTTAATAACTTTCTTTTAAAAATAATTATTCTTGCTCTATTATGTATCAATATTATGTTAGCCTCAAATATAATTGATTGGGTTCCAGTCTTTTTTTTTTTAATAATGTGATGCACTTTTTATAAGATATAGATTATCTCTTTCTTGAGGGCTTACAAGAAGCAATGGCTAGTATCTTTTGAACTGGGAGACTTAAAAAATAATTGAATCAATATTTAATAGAATTTATTAGAGTCAATTTTAGTAGTTTATATTTTGTTCTAGAAAACTATCAGTATGGTGGCGCCTGGGTGGCTCAGTCATTAAGCATCTGCCTTCGGCTCAGGTCATGATCCTGGGGTCCTGGGATCAAGCCCCACATCAGGCTCCCTGCTCGCCGGGAAGCCTCCTTCTCCCTCTCCCACTCCCCCTGCTTGTGTTCTCTCTCTCGCTGTGTCTCTCTCTCTGTCAAATAAATAAACAAAATCTTAAAAAAAAAAGAAAACTATCAGTATAAGGGCACCTGGCTGGCTCAGTCGGTAGAATGTGTGACTCTTGATCGTAGGGTTGTGAGTTCAAGCTCCATGTCTGGTGTAGAGATTACTTAAAAAGCAAAACAAAACAAATGAACTCTCGTATATTTGAGCAGATAGCAGAGACAAACTGCTTGTATTTGATAAATTTTGCCTTATTCTAAATAATTTACCAAGTTTTATATGTTGGAGAATCTAAAAATATCAGTCTTACTTCAATGGCAAGAGTTTTTTTTTTTTTTTAAACATGTACTATAGGAAATTGAACAGGCAAAAATATTTAGATTAAGTCTTCAATGAGGGGTAGCACTAGCATTATTCTTTATACCTATAAGCCCCAAAAAGCTATCTAACTACACAATTGTAAATATGACTGGGTCTCATATAATCTGAATAAAATTGGGAAATATTCCTTTGCTCTTCAAGTTTTCAAACTTTTTCTAGAAAAAAAAATGCAATTTCTGACATGCCAGAAATGAATTTTTTGGATATGATGTCTGACTGACACTTTGGATTTTATTATAAAAACAGAATGCTATTTCTCATGGGAAAATTCTACTTTAGAATATTATTTAGAATATTACAAACTTTCACACATTAATGCATGTACACTTATAGACTCAGTTGTGCCTATTTTACTAAATCACTGAATATCAGTAAAAAGTAGATACAATTAGGTAATTTAATGTTCTAAAATAGTGGTGAGGGGCGCCTGGGTGGCTCAGTTGGTTAAGCGGCTGCCTTCGGCTCAGGTCATGATCCCAGGGTCCTGGGATCGAGCCCCACATCGGGCTCCCTGCTCGGCCAGGAGCCTGCTTCTCCCTCTCCCTCTGCCTGCCTCTCTGCCTACTTGTTCTCTCTCTCTATCTGTCTGTCAAATAAATAAATAAAATCTTTAAAAAAAAATAAAATAGTGGTGAACACCTTATTTATTTATTTTTTTTACATGAGGACAACTTTGGAAAAATTAAAAACATTTTTAAGGCCACATTAATAAATCCAGTACAAACTAGCTTTATTTCTCCATGTGAAAAACAATTTGTTTTTTTCAAGTTTGATGATTTTATTAAATAAAATAGCAAGAAAAAAGAATTAGCTTTATATTTTTTTATCATTGACATGTTATGTCTTGGGAAATAGAATACCTAGAAGAAACTTTAAAATTTTTTCCCCCTTAGATTTTTATAGCACTTTTTAAAAAAGATTTTTATTTTTAAGTAGTCTGTACACCCAACATGGGGTTTGAACTCACAACCCTGAGATCAAGAGTTGCACGTTCTACCAAAAGAGCCAGCCAGGCACCCCATGGAGCACTTTGTTATTCAGTACACTTATGTGAATTATCTCATTTAAAATTTTTTCAGCTTTATTGAGGTGTAATTGACAAATAAAACTGTAATATGTATAAAGTGTACAATGTGATGATTTGATCTGTGTACACACTGTAAAAGGATTACCATCATGGAGTTGATTAACACATCCATCACCTCACTATTTATGTTTTTTCTTCTTCTTTTTCTTTTTTTTGGTGAGAAAACTTAAGTTCTAACTCTCTTAGCAAATTTCAATTATAAAATACACTATTATCAACTATAGTGACTGTGTATATATTAGCTCCTCAGATCAAATTCATCTTATAACTGAAAATTTATACCCTTTTACCAGCCTTTCCTTATTTCCCCCACTCCCCAGACCCGGAAACCACAATTGTATTCTCTGTTTCTATGATTATGACTCTTTTATAGATTTCCAATGTAAATTACCCAGACAGTAGTTTTCTTCTGTGTCTGACTTGTTTCATTTAGCATAATTCTCTGCAACTTCATCCATGTTGTCACAAATGATAGGATGTTCTTGTTTTTAAGGCTGAGTAATATTTCATTGTATATATACATGCCACGTTTCCTTTATCTATTTCTCCATTGGTAGGTTATTTCCAGAGCTTGCTTCTTGTGAATAATACTGCAATGAACATGAAAGTAAGATGGCTTTTTGAGATCATGATTTCACTTCCTTGGATATATACTCAGAAGTGGGATTTCTGGATCATAGAGTAATTCTTTTTTTTTTTTTTTTTGCATTTTTTTAAAGCAATCTCCAAACCCAACATGGGGCTTAAAGTCACAATCCCAAGATCAAGAGTATTATGTTCCACCGACTGAGCCAGACAGACACCCCTCATATGGTAATTCTATTTTAAATTTTTGAGGAATCTCCATACTATTTTCCACTATGGCTGTACTGCTTTACATTCCTACCAGCAGTGTACAGGGTTTCCTTTTCCCTGCATCCTTGCCAGCATTTGTTATATTTTTGTCTTTTTGATAATAGCTGTCCTAACAGGTGTGAGATGATATCTCAATGTGGTTTTGATTTGCATTTCCCTGATGATTAGTGATGTTGAGCACCTTGTCATGTACCTGTTGGCCATTTGTATGTCTTCTTTGGAAAAATGTCTATTCAGGTAATTTGCTCATTTTTATTTATTTTATTTTATTTTATTTTTATTTTATTTTTGCTATCAAGTCATAGGAGTCCCTTGTATATTTTGGATATAAACCTCTTATCAGATATGTTTTGTTTGCAAATATTCTCTCCCAGTTCATAGATTGCCTTTTCATTTTGTTGATGGGTTTCCTTTACTGTGTAGAAACTTCTTAATTTGATGTAGTCCCACTTATTTTTGCTTTGTTGCCTTTGCTTTTGCTTCAAATCTAAAAAAAAAAAAAAAATCATTTTCAAGACCAATATCAGGAAGTTTACCCCAATGTTTTCCTCTTGAAATTTTATAGTTTCAGGTCTTATATTTAAGACTTTAATATCTTTTGAATTAATCTTTGTGTAGGTATAAGATCGTGGTTTAGTTTCATTCTTTTGGATGTGTCTGTCCAGTTTTCCAACCCCATTTATTGAAGAAACTATCTTTTTGCATTGTATATTCTTAGCTCCTTTGTTGTAAATTAATTGGCCATATATGCATACGTTTATTTCTGGGCTCTTTATTCTGTTCTATTGATCTGTGTGTCTGTTTCATGCCAATACCATATAGTTTTGATTACTATAGCTTTGTAATGTAGTTTGAAATCAGAAAGTGTGATGCTTTGTTCTTTCTTGAGATTGCTTTGGCTATTTGGGGTACTTTGTGGTTCTATACAAATTTTAGGATTTTTTTTTTCTATTTCTGTGCAAAATGCCATTGGAATTTTGATAGAGATTGCATTGAAACTGTAGACCACTTTAGGTGAAATGGACACTTTAACATTAAAAATTCTTCCAATCCTTTCGCATGGAATATCTTTCCATTTATTTGTATCTTCTTCAATTTCTTTCATCAGCGTTTTATAGTTTTCACTATGTGGGTCTTTCACTTCCTTGGTTAATTTTTTTTTTAAGATTTTATTTATTTATTTGACAGAGGGAGAGACAGCGAGAGCAGGAACAAAAGCAGGGGGAGTGGGAGAGGGAGAAGCAGGCTTCCTGCCGAGCAGGGAGCCTGATGTGGGACTCGATCCCAGGACCCTGGCATCATGACCTGAGCCGAAGGCAGACGCTTAACGACTGAGCCATCCAGGTGCCCTCCTTGGTTAAATTTATTTCTAAATATTTTATTCTTTTTGGTGCTTGTAAGTGGGATTGTTTTCTTAGCTTCTCTCTTTGATAGTTCATTGTTAGCGTATGTAAACATAACCGAGTGTTGTATATTGGTTTATGGTGCGATTTTACAGAATTCATGGATTAGTACTAACATGTTTTGGCCTAAGGGCTTATGCGTCGATTAAGAACTGTTTTATTCTTTGCTATAGTCCTGTGGGACTCATGAATACATTCTCTTTCGGCTATCAGATCTAGGTGATTTGGGTATCAATCCCTCAGATGGCAGCCATAAAGTTGGGGTGCTAGATGTGTGGGTATGTTCTTTGCAGGAAGATGCTGGTAACTTGGTTTTATTGTTGGAATGAGCTGGAGGGAGATGACAGGGGAAGCGCCCTCTTGCTCTCTTAGCTCTGGGGAGGGTTACAGCCGGCACCGAGATGCATACCTTCTGGAGAAAAATTGGGAGATAGGCATATTTGCCTGTTTTCCCTGTGCTGATCCCTGAAAGGATAGCTGCGGAAAGTGCTCACATGCTTGATAAGCGCTGCTTCTGTGTTTGCTATAGTCCTGTCAGGCTCTGAACACAAGCCCTACTGCCTATCAGAGTCAATGTTTTGTGGGACCATCCCCTGGGTGGCAGCCTTACAATTGGAGTACTACCTGTGTGGTCCAAATCCTTTGCTCCTCGGGGAGAAACTGGGAGTTGGGGATTTCCTCCCCATTGGGCGGAGCTATGCTGGGGGTAGGGTTTGACGGCAAAAGTGTTTCTCAGCCTTCCCACCTGTTTTGATGTGGTTGTTTTCTCAGTTGCCCAATGTCTAGGAGTCACTCAGCTGGTTCCTGGATTTATCGAAAAGTGAATTACTTCATGTATAACTATATATTTGTGTGTCCGTGGGAAGAGGGAAATTCAGGAGGCTTCTATGTCACCAATATGGTCCAGAGTCTCATTTTAATGTTAAATAACTCACTTCTCAGATTTCTCAGACTCAGATTTTGTTTTTATCCTTTTAAATGCAGCATTAATTGAGCACTGGGAATCAGGCATGTGCACACAGAGGTGGACAGGTTGCAGCATCCCTAGGCTTTCTTCTTTTGTTATACTAGTATGGTAGGGAAGGTGATCCTGCTCAGAGCATCACCAGCACCATGAGGCTACAGAAAAGCTGGCTGACACACAGGTTGCTCAGTGTTGGCCAGCATTTGATGGCTGTGGTTCTTGAAGAGTCCAGCTTGCTGTGTACCTTGTCTACAGGCCAGATGGTTCTATAGAAAAAAAGACTGTAAGGACATACATCCAAAAGTTCGTGATAGGAGTCTTGGGGTATGGGATTATAGGCCAAACGATACCACATAAAGAATATATATCAAATATTAATAGCAGTGGTTTCTGGTTAGTAGGATCACAGGCTTGGGATTTTTTTTTTTTTGGTGTTTCTTGTGTATTTATCTATTAAGTTTTATGCACCTAATAAGTATTGCTTTTATAGTTAGGAAACCTTTTTTTCCATTTAATGAGAAATAATTCACATACATCACTGTATAAATGTATTGTGTACAGCATGATTTTTTGATCTATACATTTTATTTGCTTAGTTTTTAGAGAATGTTTTCCTTTAAAAAAATAAGAAGCACAATAAAAAAGGGATTGACATAGTTCAATAGCATTAAGAAATACTGTTTGGAGTCTACTGAGGCTATGATAGATGAACAGTTGTCTGAATTAAGTCAATCAATTGCACAATATCTGGATATTTGGATGAATTTACTTTCCTCCCCACACCCGAAGTCCCCCAAAGAAACAGAGCTAATTTGTATGTGTGAGAGTTTATGCGTGTTGTACATATACATGTATATAGATGTTTTAACATCTAATTTAGAAGTTTTCTATAGAGAATATCAATTACTCAGTGTGTATAAATTGCCTGACTTATGAAGTGTATGTGTGTGAGTTTGTATGTGTGTAGAATTTGTTAAAATGAAAATAAGATTTTGAAATCTAGGAGCATTTCAAAACCTCAATTTGTTCATGTGGAAAAATTTAGTATGTGTCACTTGATTTTTTTTTTTTTTAGTGCCTTAGGTTTTAGTCTAAATATGTTGCCTGGATGCTCTTATGCTGTAGAGAATTGCAAGATGTTACAGGTACCCATGCAAATATTACTAAGCATGATGGTTTGTTTTACATAATTATGTGATAAAAATTTCAAGGCATATGTTTTACAACATGAAACCCCTGTGCTATAAACTAATAAGGTCTATACTCTGCTTTCCTTGGCCACGTGACTATTTTGCATCTTTCTGAAACATAAAATATCCTTTATACTTCAGGATAATCAACATAGAACAAACACTCTTTCATGGTTTTTAAATCTCTCTTTTTCTGACCATAGGTTCTTCAAGTTATCTATGGCATCTTCTAGATTTAAGCTCTCAAAAGCAGGCAATGTCAACTTTATAATCAGAAGTTTAATTGACATAAATTACTTAGTTGTTGGGTCTGCAATTTCCCCAAAGTCAGAAAAGTTTAGTGGAGAAAAGGAAAGAATTTCCACTGTGAGATAATAGAGCCTGGCTATTTCCCTAGTTTCTGGAGTGACTGCAGGTCATCCTTTGTTTGAAAAGCTCTTTTTGGCTTAGAAACTGATTTTGTAAAAAATGCATTTATTTCTATATTTCATATAAAATTATCCCCAAATTAATTAAAAGTCATTTTATATATTTAGTATTTTACCCACACTAGACTTTTTTTTTTTAGTAGGTTCCACACCCAGTGTGGAGCCCAATGTGGGGCTTGAACTCACGACCCTGAGATCAAGATCTGAGTTGAGATCAAGAGTCGGATGCTTAACCAACTGAGCCATCCAGGTGCCCCCACACCAGACTTTTAGTAAACCTATAAAGCACATCTAGAAGCAGGAGTTGTTTAGATGCCAGCTCTGTGTACTGACAGTGGTACTCTCATCTTGCAGCATCCTTAGTAGAGAATACAGATTTTGTGAAAAAGGATATTCTGGGAAGTGTGATTTTTAGGTGTACAGTCATGTTTTTGTCATTTCACTACGTGCAGGAATATCTTATTGACTCTTTTCTGAAAGTACAAAGTAGTTTGCATTTTAGAAAACCTGAGTAGAGCATTCAAATCACATTTTCCACTTGTGGTCACTAAAATACTAAAAGTCTCTGAGGATCTTGGTAACACCTCCTCTCCCTGGCTCTCTTCTCTCTCTCTCTACACAAATGCTTCGCATATTGTTTCTACAAAAACCTTTCTGGTACTAGATTCTCCAAGAAAACCTTTATGTGTTACCAATGATGGAAAAATGCATAAAAACCCTTCTAAGGGAGAGTTCTTTCAGAGAGAAAAGCATCTTAATAAGCATCTGCCTCAGCAATTAGAAGTCTAAAACATTTCATACTGAGGATCTGTTCTACTGATAGAGTTCTGATGGTAAAAAAAAAGTGCAAAGGGAGAAAATATGTTTTTCAAGAACATGCCTTCACTTTTTACTTCTTTAGGAACATTCCCTCTATTTTTTATCAAATAGTGGAGACATCACATTTGCTTCATTCTCTGTGAATGTTTTGTCAACTCATGCTTTTCTTGGAGGAGATATTATTGAGGCATTTCATATGTTGATGTTTCTAAGGAATAATTTAAAAATAAGATCTGGCAATATATGACATGATATTTGGAACAGAGAATGTCATAAGAATACAAAGATTATGATGAAAGTAAGAAACTAAACAAAAATTGATTAAGAAGTTTGTATTTGATTGAAAAAAAAGGGGGGTTAGGGAAATAGTGGTAATTGAAGACATCGGGGAAGCTGCTTCTTGGTTACTGAATCAATCTTTGGTGTAATGTTGCCTGAAACATCATTTCTGTACCTAGACCATGGACTTTCTTCTAACCTTCCGAGGAGCAATTGGAGTCCTTTGGTGATTACCCACCAATCAATCCTGAACTTTCCAGCAAAAAGGTCCTGGAAAAGGAAGATCTGGGGTAGTGTTGGAATGGACAAAGGGGGGCCTCTGTCTTCAGGCCTGGCCTCCCACTGCATTTAGCATGGAATTCACAGTCCTTACAATGTCATACATAGCTCCCCTTAATCTGCTATCTATTGACTTCCAGATCATTTCATTCCATTCCTTGCCTTCATCATTGTTTCCAGACACTTTGGCCTTTGCTTTCTCAAATATTGTATGTTCCTTAAGGTCTTTGTTTTTGCTATTCTCTTTGCTTGGAGTTCCCTTCATGGTCGTGGTATCAGGTAGCACCTGGATAAGTTCTGAGGGCCCTGTTTGAAGTGAGTTTGCTTGGGATTAAACCATGTTAAACTAGCATTTCTCTTTGACACTTTGCATAATTAGATCAATCATTCATCTAACAAAGAAGGGAAGAAGGCAGAGTGTGGAGGAATAAACAAAAATCTATACATGGTTCAAGGACAAATAAACATTACTACCTATCTTAAGAGTATTGCGAATATTAGATAAAATAAAATGAAAATACTTTGTAAACAGTAGTATGATATGTAAAGTAAGGTTATCACGATTGTTATTTACTTCAAAGTATTGCCTATGGTGGACCCAGAGCATAATTATTAAGTGAGTCTGATTCATTCTGTTAACAAAAGTATTCTTGTAGGGAGTGAGAAGCCAGACACTTTAACATTATAAAGAGGATATTATTCCTATGATTTTAAAAAAATATTTTATTTATTTATTTGTCAGAGAGAGAGAGAGCACAAGCAGGGGGAGCAGCAGAGTGAGAAGCAGGCTCCCCGCTGAGCAAGGAGCCCAATGCAGGACTCTATCCCGGGACACTGGGATCATGACTTGAGCCAAAGGCAGACTCTTAACTGACTGAACAACCCAGGCGTCCCTATTCCTATGATTTTTATATTAATAATACTTTACATTTAAATACTTCTTTTCAATTTATAAATACCATTTGAAGTAACAACAATGACTAAGTTGGATATAATTTTGAAACCAGCTTTTTTGGAAGTTAAATGTGAGAGACAGAAATGCAGAACAAAGCACAGACGAAAAGGAATTGTTTTTGTGACAAATTCAGAAAATCAAATAAATAATTGGCAATGAATATTTAATATATAGCTTATTTTTATCTCAAAATTCTTTAAAACTCTTGAATTTCAGAAGACCTATGCTTGAAATTATTAAAAACCACCTGTTAGGTCTATGGGTCTAGTAAAGCTGGCTTTCAAATTAGAACTATTTAATCAGATCCATAAAAAGCAAAGCAAAGATTATGGATTTCTATTTATTTCTGGGATTTTTCTGTACACGAATTGATAGATATCCATAGATACATCACCCATCTTACCATTTTACCATTTGTCTACAGAATTAAGGGCTCATGATTACCTTAAAATACTACATTAAAGTTTAAGGAGGATAGAAGTCATTGTAAAGATCAAGTTTTAGCACTTCTATTGTAAGAAACACTCTTTTTCCTACAGTTATGTTTTGATCATTAGTCAAATATGTCAGTAAATCTAATGGTTTCTCATGATTATTTTCATAAGTAATTCAGAGTATTTTGAGAATAAAGGGAAATATTATGTATATAATATAAAAAAACTAAAGTGTAAAGATTTAAGCATACTCGACTAAATTTTCATTAAAAACAAATCTATATGATCAAAATGATCAATAAGAAAAATGAAAAAAATATTCAAATACAATGATTTAACACTGCTTACCCAATTCTCAACATATTTATATTTGGATATCTTTTCTTGGCTTTTTATTATAGCACTTGGCAATATATTGGAAAACATCTTAGCTTTCAGCTATTGTGAATTATATTTCTGTTCTTAAAACAATACCCAAGGGATATTTTGTTATAACATATTACATTTCAATTAAGCAGATTTCCATGTAATTGTCTCATGTATTTTATGTCAAATGTCAAATAAATAAATATCTTAATCTTTTCTCTGAACGTAATTAAACAAACTATTACACTATTTTTATGTTAGAGCATCCTTACTTTAACTAATTGGATTTATTGAATTGATCTTGATTTACAATGTTTCTCTCCTGCATGTTCATGTATTAACACAACATGGGAAATGCTGATCATCATTAAATAATTCAAGTGATAGTGTTTCAATTATTTTTTTGCAGCAAAATTGCCCTCTTTGTGTTACTCTTGGTGAAGTTCTAGTTTTTGTAATTTCCAAATGCTTATTAGTGATTTTAGTTATTCTCAGTGCTCTTTTTATAGATAATATGATACTTTGTTGAAATAATTTGGTTAATATTTTTATTTTACTTCTATTTACATCAAAACATATTTTAAACAAATTGGCAACTGGTTTTTTAAAGAACAGCTACCACTCCAAACAGGCCATGTTTGTCTTAGTGTTCATTTTGAGAACTTTCAAGTCCATTATGAAATAAAAATTTTATGCAGCTAAACAAATAAATATTACATATGTGGACTGAAAATACTAGTAAAATGACATCAAACACACTTCATAAGATAGATATACAAATGCATTTCAGTTCTTTTCTCATCAGTCTCCTTTATATTTTTAGACAGTCTTTATGTGACTACAATGACTTCAATATCAAACATTTTAAATGATGCTTGAAATATCAGTCACTTGACTTTGATGTCACACACAATTAAATCCAACCCATCTTCTCTCAGTTAATAACAGCAATCTCACCAAGTCTAGTGCCTAATTAATACCAGCTATTTGTCACAAAGAGGTGACACATGTATATCAGAAAGCTTGAAATATTGTTTTGTGCTGAAGTGTAGCCAGCCAGCCCTGCAATATAGAATCTGTCTTATGTATGATTGGCTTTAAAGATTTCAAAGGCCCCCGAGTTTAGTGTGTTCCAGCTGGGACGCGACAGCGCATAGAAGGTGTTACTGATGTGACGGGTCCCTTTAGGCTGCTAAGTAGGAAGGTATTTAGGAAAAAAATGCAGCTCTCACTGAAAGGTTCAGACTCGATCATTCACTTAGGTGATGGGCAGAATTAAGAATAAAGTCCCTATGGTAATTTGCTTAACCTGAAGTTTTTAAGCTGTGTAACAGAGTACACAATCATAAATTGTCTTATTTTCCATTGCAAAAGCGTCTCTGCTTTTGTTCCACTCAAAAACTCTCTTTGTCTATGTCATTCTATGTACAATTAAAATAGTATCCATAAAGGAGGCGATACTTTTCCTTCTTAAATTCATTTACAGTATGTAGTAAGAGAATGACCGAAATTTGAATAGTAATGACGAGTCATCCCTTTAGGTTAAAATGTTGAGGTGAATACAGGTAGAATATAAACTATACAACTCTATGAAAAAACAGGTGGAAAAGCAGGGGTCATTTGTTGATCAGGTACTTATGAACTTATTCATATGCATCAACTTGAGACTTCAGATCAAAACATACATCAAATTGTTAAATAATTCTTTAAAGATTTGCTTAACCATAACCAAAGAGCTACTATAGCTTCATAGCTTGCATTTTTCTGCTAATATATAAAAATCTCTCTATAGGGACATGGAGAAAAATAAAGTGGTGCTTAAACATTGTATTAAGCGAGCACTCTTTCTCTCTTCCTTCCTACGAAAGGAAGTGAAGAAAACCTAGAGAAGTTGGATTCAGATTTAACTGTAGTTGCTCTACGATTTTCCTCACTACTCCAGGTTTTCCAGGTTGCTGTCCTGGAGGGTTCGTCCCCCTCCTTTACCACTTTAGGTTTACCAGCAACATAGTACTTTTTATTCCTGTTTACTTCTTACTGAAATCAGTGGAGAGAGAGCACTGTAATTGAAAAAGAGGGAAGAATGCGACAGTGTTGCAAAAACAGTGACTACTGGAAAATGGAGATGCTTTAAAAGAATGAAGAGACTACTTCTCTCAATGGTTAGAAGCCTCTAAATGACTACTTTTCCAAGGCAGCGCGGTTGAAAGCAAACGGCCCTGGTGGGAGACACCAAAGCAGTCACCAGCAGCGCCGGCTCGTTTTTTTCAGGCGAGCTCCGTTTTCAAAGGGTACCAAGTCCATGGCTTTGTTTTTTGTTTTTTTGTTTTCCCCAGGTGGGGGTTTAAGGAATATTTCTTGGGATACGAAAAAAAGAAAAAAAAATCAATAAAAATCCTGAGGTTTCTTTGGACATATGATGTTAAATAAATGATTGGACGATTTTAATTTTTCACTGACTTTGTATTTTTACACAGAATCCCTTTCCCAAATTTGGAGTTTGTTTGTTTGTTTCATCTGCCTTTCACTAAATTTAATGGGTTGGTTCTATTAAATAGTCTTTAATTCATAGACAGATTTCGAGCCTGGGAAAAATAGCAATGTGATTGTGTGTTTTGGTGTGGCTGAGGGGGTGAGGCTTCTGTGTTGCCTCTGACAGGTCCCCGGAGCTACTGGAAACCAGAAAGCGGCCCCACAAAGGACGGTGGCACACCTTCACAAGTTCACAACATGGTTGTTCACATGAACCTGCAGCAGCTTCTGTCTATGACCTTCAGCTCCTCCATCAGCCTTTCAAATGCTACTTCAACCAGACCATTTCTAGGTGAGGAATGTGGCGACAGCCCTGTATCCATTCAAGATTGTTTAGCCCAGTGGGGACTAAGACTCTAGTACTTTGTTTACACTGGAGAGAAGGCTAGGGCGCCCCCCTGAGTATCCCACAGGCAGTTTGAGGTGGCTGGCCAGGCAGGCAGGACATCCAGAGCCAGGGAAAATAGGGCACAGAATGATTTCCCTCTTGAGGGAATTATCTTTTTGTTTGTAACTGCATTTTTGGTCCTCTCCTTCTGTTTTGGTTTCTTCTTACTGCAATATAAAAATTGCGTTGGAGATTAAGTCAGAATATTAAAAAAACACAAATATATTAAGCACCAACTCTGGCTTATTAAGATATCATGCAAGTATCTGCCAGGCTGAAGGGACAGAAACCACTAGGCCTCTTCTCCTTTGCTGACAATGACCCCTCTTTGCTGTGTGGGGCATGTCACTACATCCTCTGTGTGGTTCCTGGTCAAGTGTGGTGATTTCCTTCTTTTAAAGGAGACACTTTTAAGTAATAGACATACCAAGATTTGTGGGAGCTTGTGCTTTCAGAAAAAATTAATGGTTTGAAAGAAGTGAAGATACAATTTGATTTTCACAGACTTAGAAGCTGGTATGAGGTCCACTGAAATCCACTTCTGTTTCTTGGTGGGTGCTTCAAAACATCACCATTTTCTCAGAATGGGGAGTAGATATTTTCTCACCGAATTTCCATCCTTATTTAGCCTGTAAACAAATATTTTCAGAATATACTTCTGAAATCACCCTTAGTTTTTCTGTCTTTTCCTATCTTGTTAACCTGTCTGTGGTTGGACTCTCAGTGTGCACATGAGGACAAGTAAGAGCCTCAGGGCACACAGTTTTGGGCCCCTGGTTTTTCTGAACTAAGATTTGTACAGTGACTTGCCTGACTTCAACATGGATTGTCTCTGGACTTTTTATTTTGTCAGTTCCTTTAAACTGCGGTCATTTATAGAATATTGCTCAAAAAGTGCTGGAATGTGCAATGTTTGTTAATTGGTTTTTGGAACCTACATGGGGTTTATCAATACACACAATTTTTATTCTTCCAAGTGCTGAATATGCAAAATTTATCTTGGGCTTGCTGAGTGATTTCTTATAGACTGTAGTTCATTTACTCAGTGCATTACAGTTTCAGTGATGATAGTAAACAGCTACCCAGTTCAGTTACTTAACCGTAAGTGGACATTTTTTTTTCATTATTACAATATTACAAGAACCTTTAGTTTGCAATTACATTAGATAACAAACTTTGACTGATACGCAAAGTCAGGCTAGTTATAATTCTTGGCCAAGCATTGGGATTTTATCTATGCTTTAATTAAAATTTCACAGTGTGACACCTTCATTCCACATCAAATTTTCAAAAAGGATGCCACATGAGATGAAGTTTTATTATGGCTGTTTGTTTATTAGAAAGAAAATTTCTACTTTGTCTTTTCATGCACATTTTATAGTTTGGTATCAAAGATAAATAAAAGGAAGTTATTATATGTTTTGAAAATACACCATGGATTCTGTAGGCTTCATAGATAGAGAAAATTTAAAATTGAACTCTTCTTGGTATCTTCAATTCACTGATTAAGGGCTGACTACCTAAGTCTGTATGTCATAGTATGATTTATATATATTTTAAAAATCTGGAATCATTAGGGTTGACTAAATATATATGACATATTATGACTATATATGTCATATGATATATATATGTGTGTCATATTATTGCTTTATATTTTAAAAATCTGGAAACTTTGATATACCAAAGGAATCTAAAATTTGTGAAGGGATAGGCTAGGGTTATTCCTTCTTTTGTAAAATAGACAAATTGGCTAGTATACAGACTTAGTCATAAAAATGCCAAAGCATCAAAAAAAAAAAAAAGGAGTGGTCAAGGATAGAGATTTGATTGTGGAAATAGAAAGATTAAGACCTGGGATAGTATAGATAGCAAACAGGAAGCAAGATCAGAAACAGAGCAGAACATTAGAATCAGATTGTCAGGTCAAAGTCAGGCTTACCACAGAGCAAAACCAGGTTGGCAAACTGAGGTCGGGAACCCTGGAGGTCAGAGTCAGGAGGGCAATGGGAAGCACCATGATTCAAGGGCTCTGGCTGGGACAAAGTGGGGCCAGAGAGGCAGATCACCAACTGAGAGGTGATGCCTAGGGTTCTCTAACATCTGGTTACCCCTGCTGACTTCAATTCCTCTTGACCCTACTCATAGGTTAACCCCTGCATGCCCAGTGGCTTACCTCCTGCAGAGTTCTAACATTTAATTTTAATATAAAGTTGGGTAACATCAAAAGCAACCACAGGCCCTGTGTTTCAGTGGCCTCTAGTTTGTGTGTTTTTACTGATTAAGCATTAAGGATCACATCCATACATAAATATTCTAGGAAAATTATTTCCAAAAGCAAAATGCAAACATCTAAATGATAGTTCCCTTTAAATGCCTAGTGTGTGAGAAATACATACATGCATATTTAAATTGAAGAATGCTATGCCTTTGAAAGGCTTGACCATTATAAATGGCTTCTAATTCTAGTTAAAACAACGTATAGCCTTTAGTTGATGTATGCTACGAAGATGGTGCCTACAATTTTTTCAAAAAGGAAAGGGAAGACCAAGTCTTCTGTGATTTGTATAATGACCTATGAACTTAATTTAATTTTCCCGTAATCCAATTTCTTTGACCACAAGTTACTTAACCTTCTCCTATGGAGACTGAAATATGAATTAACGTTTGTTTCTACAGTCGTTTAAATGTTCATGATATATTATTTCATTACATGTTATATTTAGACATAATTTGTATACATGCTTAAATTTAATTTACATACAACACACCCTTTGCACTGTCTATAGTCTTTTGTTACATCATGGACCCAAATAGGAGGTATGAACTCTGTATAGAAGAACTGCCTTTGAGAGACTTCTAAAATATTTTTGTGGTATAATTTTTTCAGCTTTTAATAGAGTTATCTTCATCAGCTCTCCTTATAGTCAAATGTTCCAGCACCCAAACTCAATAAGTAATCTAAATTACTTCCTAGAAGTTAATGGAGGAGTCTTTCTGGGTTTTCAGACTTAGTCATGTGATGAACCAAAGCAATGAGTAATAAAAGCCATAATGCCATTTACAAACTGAGAACCTATAAAACAAGCAAATAATCTGTGCTGTGCCTACGGAATCAATTTGTGTTGATTCCTCTAATAAAAAAGGCTTTTGTTTGAAATAAAAATGAAGTGTTGCTTTGTTAAATATTAAATTCTAGGAGATTAAAAATATAATTTCCTTTCCTTTTCTTGGTATTTCCTTTATCCTATTGCATGGCATTCTTGGAAATCACCATTGTATTGTTTATTTTTTAAATTAAAATGCTGTAAGAACTGCAGCGTTTTTGCATTGTATGAATATTTTATTGCGTGATGAAAAAGAATGATTGTGAAAGCCTTAAAGTGCTCGATTTTTCATTTAAATATTTTACAAGGAAAACCCTACCGAGATACATCTTCTTTCCGTGGGTGCCCTGGTGGGTCTCACAGAAGGGAGATGCAATATATACTGTTCTACAACCCAGTACATTTAAACTTCATAAAACAGAAGGACAAAGATGGCTTTCTGTTTTAAGTGGAGTACTAACAACTTATCTGGGTGTCACATCTCAACACCAAGTTTTCTCTCCTTCTGTGCAGGTAAAAAATGATGTTCTCTCTCCAAGGTGCCCAGAGCCCTCTGCTCTGAAGTTATTAACTCAGACAGAATGATAATGAACTATGCATTTTGTTTATGCACACGGGAGGACTTGACTTATATCTTTTATTTCCAGGTACTTTGTTTTATTTTTTTATTTTTTAAAAGATTTTATTTATTTATTTGAGAGAGAGAATGAGATAGAGAGCATGAGAGGGGGGAGGGTCAGAGAGAGAGGCAGACTCCCTGCTGAGCAGGGAGCCCGACATGGGACTCGATCCCGGGACTCCAGGATCATGACCTGAGCTGAAGGCAGTCGCTTAACCAACTGAGCCACCCAGGCGCCCTCCAGGTACTTCGTTTTAAAGGAGAAACAAATTTATATCTCAGATGAGGCACCCATGTTCATGTCACTCTTATAATAATCATTGAGTGGGTTTACAATATCATTTCCTATAAAACCCAAATAAGTGAAAAACCTGGCATGGAAAATGGCATAATTAGATTCACATTTCATTATCCCTCTCCCTCAAATTACATATATTTGTAGGATTTTTAAAAATAAATTTCGAGTTTAAAAAAATATATATATTTTGAGTTTAATAACAGTGTTTACAGCCATAATACTATACTGGCATTTTGTAGGTATGAAGTACATATAGGTTTGAAATGCTTTGGATGCAGTAGTAATTTTTGATGGATAAAAAAATTCTTCTAAAACATTTCAGTATTTTCTCATGGAAATAGCAATTTATTTAAAAGCAAAAGCATATGGTATATGGGACTGTATGGGTCAGTTAGCAAGAATTTTACAGGACTAAAAAATGGATACAAGTGGAAATGGTTAAAAAAGAAAATCTTGACCTGTTATTTGGAGAGAACTCTAAAAGTATTTAAAAAGGACTATTTATTTAAAAAAGTCTTTATCATCATGAACTATTAGTAAAAACTATTTAAATGTGTTTGAAATTTAGTAGTGTGGAAACAGAAGCAAATAAATAAGATTGTTAATATGTAACTATTGTTATTTGCAGTAGTGGAGAACTTCTGAGGTTCAGTTGATTTGGCTATTTGAAGCCAAAAGGCAAGTCAAAATAGTGGGCTCATTTCTCCCCAAAAGCCACCATAGTCTCAGAAACCACTCCTCCACCAAAGGTTGTGCAGACACTCAGAGACTCAAGAGTTGATCATATAAAGAGGGTTTACGCTGAAACTGATTATTTGACCAGTGTTTCCCAGACTTCCTCAATCCTAAGAATCACTTGGAGGCACTGATTACAGACACCTTTCTAGGATTTACTAGGTCTGGGACCAGACTCAAAGCCTGTATGGTAAACAAGCTACCCAGGTGATTCTAATGATCAGGCAAGTTTGGGAAACATTATTTAACACAATGCGATCTACTTAGACACCTTTAAAGAATTTTTTTTTTTTAAAGATTTTATTTATTTATTTGGCAGAGAGCGAAAGGGAGAGAAGGAGAGGGAGAGTGACCACAAGCAGGGGGAGCAGCAGAGGGAAAGGGAGAAGCCGGCTTCCCACGGAGCAGGGAGCCCAATGTGGGACTCCATCCCAGGACTCTGGGATCATGACCTGAGCCAAAGGCAGATGCTTAACCAACTGAACCACCCTGGCGTCCCACCTTTAAAGATTTTTGATATAAAATCATCTCATGGATTCTGGACATTCTAGAGCAAGTTTCATTGCTATGTATTTGAAACAGTAACACATTCCTCTTAGAAAACTTCATTATAAAAATACAATCTATATTTACATACACTAGAAATAAAATGCCTAGGAATATTATAAATTCCTGGCAAAAGAAATGATCATTCAAATATTCTGCACACAAAAGAGAGACGCAGTTAAGTGTTGTAGTTAAGAACAGAGACTCTGAAGCTAGGCTTTCTTTGCTCACATTCTGGCTCTACTATTTACTACTTGGTGGCCTTGGGTTAATTGGGTAACATGACTGTATTTCTGTTTCTCCATCTATGGAAGGGGCCGATAATAATAATATTACTTATCTCAGAGACTTCTTGTATTAAGTGGGCTAATATTTATAAAGTTTTAGGACAGTGATTGGTATTTTTAAACACTAAGTAATTATTAGCTATTAGTTTTATGTTTATATACATACATATTCAAGGTATTAGTTACATTTTATTTCTTGTAAGGAATTGACACTTTTCAAAGAGCATCATGGAAAGTATCACCTACATAATGTGGTCTTGTCATGAATTCTATCTAGTCTTTTTAAAGTTCAGGTACTGAAAAAAAAAATACTCTATCTCCCTATTCCTTTTCTATCACATTTCCATCTTGTGTATTTTATTATGGAAGAAACTTTTTATAAATGCTGCAGACAGGGCATAATCATCACGCCTTTTGCTATGGGTGAATACTGCCTCTACTATATATATATATATACACACGCACATATATACATGTACATATATATATGTAGTCATTCAGAAAGTTACAATTCAGAGAATGCAATTCTATCCTTGGTATTATCCAAACCTATGTGGCAATTAACTTACTCATAATAGGATTTTCCTCTTTTACCATTTGCTGGTAATCTGGAGTTTATATACCACCAGTTGAAAAGTCACCGCTTACCACCGAAAGACATTTTTGCTATGTCTGTATCTAGCCAAAACAAATTCAGCTGTAGAAAATGTATACAGATCCAAGAAATGATGTGCTGGGTATAATTTGCAGTAACTTTAAATTACAGATATAAGTTAGCTATAATTTGTCTTTCCTAAGAAATTAATTATGAAAATAATATCGTACATAATATTTGAAAACAGTGTTACTAAAAGCCAAAACAGACAACTAAGTCAGACTTTATCATTAGATCTGCTTTTCTAAATTCTAATTTCAAGGTAGAAATTTTTTAAAAAGATATTTATTTGAGAGAGAGAGAGAGAGCGAGCACAAGCAGGGGGAGTAGTGGGGGGGAAGCAGGATCCCCACTGAGCAGGGAGCCCGATGTGGTGCTCGATCCCAGGACCCTGAGATCATGACCTGAGCCGAAGGCAGATGCTTAACGGACTGAGCCACCCAGGCACCCCTGAAGGTATAAATTATACCTTAGTTGCTCTTGCTGTGATTACAGAAGTGGTATTATCCTATTTCAGTGTAGTCTCTGGTCTAATAAGTATTTTCTTTTTTAAAGATTTATTTGAGAGAGAGAGAGAGAGAGAGAGAATGCATGCAGGGGAAGGGGCAGAGGGAGAGAATCTTCAAGCAGACTCCCCACTGAGCATAGAGCCCCACTTGGGGCTCGATCTCATGACCCATGAGATCATGAGCTGAGCTGAAACCAAGAGTTGGACACCCAACTGACTGAGCCACTCAGGTGCTCCTAGTGAGTTTTGTTTAAGAAACTTGTAATGGAGTCAGTTCATTTCTGTCAGTCTTCATCCAAATCCACCAATTTAATGATATTTTTCCTATTTCTTATTGTAATAAAGGTTTTGTACTGCATTAAAGATGAAATTACAGGTGTCTGCAGGTCTCAGAATGTTCTTTGGCCAGACCAAGTGCCATCATCAACCATATGGTAGTTAAAGGACTGTGAGGTACTCCATTCTGGCATCCCATCTGATTCTAAAACCTAAAGAAGTCTTGGTGTCTCCTCAATATAAGTTATAATGAGGCGTTATTCAGGGATTTTGCAAACAGCTTAGAAATATTATAACCTGCAAATACAGCAAGTAGCCATTGCAGTAGGATGAGATTTCAGACCCAGCACGGTCGTTTTTCTGGCTTATAAAGCAAGAGTACAATATGACAGTGACCTAATTAGAACAACGAAGGGCAAGCATTATTCCTTGCTCTGCCTCCTTTTGTACCTTTGTCTTACCTAAGGCTACCCCTCTGATAATTATCCCCTGCACAAGCTTCCTTCCACAGCCAAAGATACTTTCTTTCCAATGGTCCCTGGTGAGGAAGCACTGCTTTTTGAACTGGGATGTGCCTCAAATTACCTACACCTAAAGATCTGGAAGAAGCTGATTATGATTCAGGAAGCCTGGAAGGCTGAGTCTGCATTTCTAACAAGCTCACAGGCAATGCCAATGTTTCTGGCCTATGTGGCGAGGAAAGTACTTCCTGGTTTAGGAAGAAATAGGAAGAACCTAAGATTCTCAGTGAAACCTAGGTCTCCTCTGACCTTTGATTCATTGGCTGGCTGGCTGAAGAGGAATCGGTGGGTGCTGTAGAGTGTCGATGACTGAATGCACTGTAGACGTTCCCTAGCACAGTACTTTGCCTTCAAAAATAATCCTCCTGTGATTAACAAGAGTGGAAGTGGGGGTGCAGGGTAATGAGCGGCTTCGGAGAGTTCAGATGGAGATCACAGGGAATGAGGGAAGGGTATATCAGAAAGGACAGAGTAAATGCAAGGCTGCGTGGTGAATTTGATTTAGGAGTTGGAAAGAGTAGTTCTTGCAGCCTTGCTTGGCCCACCACCTCTACCTACGGCCACAACATCGCAATTACTTGAAAAGCTGGCGTACCATGCAGCGAAACGGCAAGGAGCAGACGACAGGATGGCTCTTGGTTTGGATATATTTGGCTGTAAGGTTTGGATTTCTCAAGTCTCCTACTTCTCAGGTGAGTAACCATGGGCAGGTCACTGCTCTCTCAGAGACAATTTATTTATTAGCCCAAGGTTGTGACTGCCTTATAGGACCAACAGATGCAGAAATTAAACAAAAACTAATACAAACTGTAAAGAGCCATGACAGTGGACTTAAAAACCCAACCAGATTATGGCACATTTAATAACTATTTGGGGGATGAGTTTTCTTAATGAGTTTGCGTTGGCATTTTGTAACAGTCTCTTGGCCTAGCTAAGTCTACTGTTGGCAGTTGCTACAACCAATTATCACTCTTTTGTTTTGGAGGGCTGCTAATTCTCAGGTATGAAGTGGCTTTTCCCTGGATGAGAATCATAGTAGCTCTTCTCCATTCCACTACCTCCTTTTCTTTGTTTTCTCAGCATCTCCTTCGGCATGTGCTGAACCTTAGGGTCCCTCCATGCTGGGGACCTCAGGAGGCAGGGGTGGCTGCCCCTGTCATCTTGCTTCTCTTGGCTGGGAAGGAGAGTGGGGATGTGTTTATGTGGTGAGCTGAATAACAGATTGAATAGCAGCTTCATTTTATTCAAGTTCTGCTCTTCACCTGTGAGGAGACACACTGGTTTTTATTTTTCTGTTGTTCCCTGGCAACATGTCAGTGGGGTAGCAAAATACCATGGCAGGTTACCTATTTGTAATGCAAATTAAGTTTTTGAGTATGTGTTGCTTCAGTCCTTTTTTTTTTTTTAATGTGGATTGTTAATCCATAACACATTGCTGCTTCTGAGATAAACCCGGGCCTTCTGGTGTGAGAGCTTCCAGGGAAGAGGCATAAAGGGACTGATTCCTACTGTCCTTTCTTGAAGACTTTTATAGAAGTGGAGCTGTCAACAATTTTAGTTTGGGTAACCCTCTATTATCGTCCCAGTCTCTGGGATTCTCCAGAAGCAGGAAGACTTCATTTCTGGTGACTCATGAATACTGCATGATAAGAACGGCAATGACTATTAGATTGTTCAATGGGCCACTTGTTCTCATGTAAAATTAATGTTTTGGGCTATATTTTTTGGACTGTGGAGAATGTGAAGATTGACAACAATGAATATTGGATTCTGGCCTTTTCTAGATTCCTTTCAGTTTAACGTTTTGCTAGTACTTTATGTCAGCTGCTGTGGTCAGTGCCAGTGTTGCAAAGAAAAACAGGTTCCCACCTTCAAGGAACATGAAGTCAGATGAAGAGCTGTGACTGTAGTCACACCGAGGGCTAGGCACCCATTGCTGATCTGAGGGAAGGGAAAAGTGGCAATTCTTGGTGTAAATGACAGAGGAAGTAGTAAAGGTTGGAGGCAGACAGTTCTGGAATATCAAATTCTAGCTGTGTGGCTGAGACCCTTGAGCAGACCCTTAATCTCTCTATGCCTTGGTCTCTTCATGTTTATGATGTGGGCCGCGATCTCCACCTCAGAGGATCGTTTAAATGCAAGGATGGAATCTAGACCAGATCACAGTGCTGGCACATGGCAGGCAGGCAGGCATTCAGTAAAAAGTAGCTGTGACAATTGTTGTAATGTGTGTTGACATTACGTTTTTGTTTCAATGAACAAATGTGAAAATGTCTTGCAACTTCAAGTTTCATGGACATTTCACGGTATCCGCATAATCTCTCTAATTTCAGACACTCATCTAAACGTCTGTTCCCAAGGAGTCCTCCGTGTATACTTGGAATCCTTGGGTATATTGGTTTTATACCTGCTTTATTTTCAAATTTTCTGCTCACAGTTTAGAGACAAGTGTAGGGAGAAACCACCAGAGGAAATGGCATATGTGAGAAATCATGACATTTTGCGACAACCTTACTGCATAGTGTTAGCGGTCCTTTGTATACATGTAAAAAATGGATTCTTAATGAGAGTTTGGGATGGTCCAACCTGGGGACTCTTAATGAGCAGAAAAGCTCATTAGGGCTCATCTAAGGGATGATTAGGGTAATACTTGGACATTGGTAAATGTGCCACCTGTTTGCATATATTAGGTTGGGCCATTTTTCCACTGCACATCCAAACTGGAATTCAAACAGTGAACTCCACACAGCCGTAAAAATGACTGTAGCAGATTTTGCTCCGTGTCTGTCTCAAGTTAGGCCAATAAGCTTGAGGCTCCTAGCTGGGGCTGAAACCACTATAGGCAGTATAAAAGCATGGAAATTAGGTTTTATTTTTTAAAAAGATTTTATTTATTTATTTGGCAGAGAGAGACACAGCAAGAGAGGGAACACAAGCAGGGGGAGTGGGAGAGGGAGAAGCAGGCTTCCCGCCGAGCAGGGAGCCCGATGCGGGACTCGATCCCAGGACCCTGGGATCATGACCCGAGCCGAAGGCAGACGCCCAACGACTGAGCCACCTAGGCGCCCCGGAAATTAGGTTTTAAAACCAAACGTGGTAACTCAGTTGATACTGTTTTAGCATTAGAATAATTGACCCACAAATATTGGTGTCATCTAAGATTCTACACAGTACATTAGTAGACCCAAATTGTTTGACCATGTGGAAAGATGCATAGTCTATAGAGTTATAAATGTGCATGAATTAAAACATACTTGGGTAACAGAAATGGGTGATTACATCAATAAGCCACAATTAATTTAAATAAACATGCTTCCTTTAATTTTCTGATTTTCACTAACTGGTGTACTCACTGAGCAGAGTGTTGGCTCATTAGGTGATTACTTCCTATCATAGGATTTTGACACATGAATGTGTTTGCATGTTGTCCTGATTTTCTAGTTTGGAAAGAAATCTTAAAAAGCCCTGTATATGAATATAGGAAAAGGGGAAATTATAACACATGCTAAATTTTCATCATGTTGTTTTCTCTTTGTATAGGTAGAAATGTAGTTTGGGGAAACTTTGACCATTTTTAATTTAAGCATCTACTTGTGAGAGTTGTTTAGATATTGATGAAACACAGCCTTACCGTGAACGGGGTAAGGGGAGAAACTCCCTGAATAATACACATTCAAAATGAATAAATGGATTTCAGTACTGATAATTACCATGGAACACCAAGTCTCCCTAAAAAAATGTGTTAGTTTAGAGCAAATTTTAAAATCCATGGTTTAAAAATATTTTGTGAAAACTCTTGTCCATACTTTGGAGAGTCTTTTTTTTTTTTTTTTTAAAGATTTTATTTATTTGATAGAGAGAGACACAGTCAGAGAGGGAACACAAGCAGGGGGAGTGAGTGAGGGAGAAGCAGGCTTCCTGCCGAGCAGGGAGCCCGATGCGGGGCTCGATCCCAGGACTCCAGGATCATGACCTGAGCCGAAGGCAGACGCTTAACGACTGAGCCACCCAGGCGCCCCGGAGAGTCTTTTAATTAGGTTTACATTTTGTCTTAAAAAATAGATTAGATGATATTGGAAATAACTATTGTCTTGATTTTCATATTAAACACGTCTTACAGGATGGGCTGCAGACATATTGTCAGAGCCTTAGTAAAGCATGGAATCTCACCTACAGAATTCATTTACTATAGGTGAACATTAAGATAGAGCATTCATAATGTAAAAATCAATTATGCTAATTTTATAATCAAGTGGTCAGTTTTAAACTGGTGTAAAAAAAAAAAATGAGAAAAACCAAAGCAATAAAACTCTGAGGGACAGATTTCATTGTAACAATAGTGCTCCAGTATGTTTATTAATGTAATCTTAATGGCAGAGAGTTGAAAATTAATACATGTCTGTTAGACTAAGCCTGGAGTTGTTGCCTTAAACTATAATAATTGATCACTTGAGTGTAAGGAGAGAGCATGGCTGCAAAGCAGAGGATACAGTCTCTCTTTGGTAGAAACCCTGGAATGTGGCCTTAAATCTCCAATGGGAGATTTTGTTATTTTCTTAGAGTAGGTCTGATCATGCCACAGGGCAATTTTGTTAATTTCTAAGATTTAATTGTTGAATATTTCTGAATTGTGTCACTCATTTGCTAGAGGTGGTTTAAAATAAGAATGCATTTATGATATCACCAAATTCAGTAATATGACCTAAGTTTGCTATTCTCATTCCAGTCTTTGAAAATTGACTTAAATTTACTTTTGGACAGAATAATTATCTGGAGAGCACTGCTTTTTTATTTTGCTGTTGTCTCTGATTTTTACTGCTTAGTTAGTAAACTAACTTGACATGATTTAATCAGATTTTTACATACCGTATTTTGTTTTGGGGGGCTCTTAAATGAGGCTGTCTCAGTAAAAGCCCATATTGCTAAATAATTTTAGAATAAATATTATTTTACTTTAGCATGATTGAACAGTGACAATCTCTTTCTTTGTATTAAGAGGAGGGAAAATCCACAAGACATAGCTGGCTTTTTCTTTACAGTTGCTTGGGGGAAAAATTTGTAATAAACAGCACAAGTTCTGTGTGCAATGGTTGAAAGCCAATTGCTTTGTAGAAAAATAGATTGTAGTTGTGAGTATCCTCAACCATAAGGCCTCGCTTGTAAGATTCCAGCCTCTGAAATGCAACTTTCCCCCCCCTTTTTTTTTTTTTGCTGGATGAACAACCTAATGTTCCATGCACTGTACTAGATGTAGCATTTTATGCAACATTGAAAGAGTCAATTAATTTGCATAATTTCATGAGTATTACCATGACTTTAAGGTAGGCTAGCTTGCTCAGGAGCCTCATCTGCCCAATATATATATTTTTCTATTTTGACAAATTAATCATTTTTAAAAACAATTAATTATACTTATGACAAACTGAACCCTATACCCAAGGGTCCTAAATTTTTATAGCAGAAATCTAATATTAATGTGAATAAGATCAGTGATTTAGTGAGTACCTTAACAGTCAACAATGCCTAAGGCTGAACAAAATTAATATTTTGTTTCCCATCTGGAGACTTCAGTAAAATTAATGAGGAAGGGGGACTTATTGTAATACATAATAGATACAAATTCACTATTTTCAAACTGGGCATTCTGCTTACATCAGAGCTCAGATATTATGTGTACTTTTCACCAGAGTGTGTTGGCGGAATCTGTTCTCTTCCTGAAGGAAAAATGGACAGTAATTACTCCTAATGCCTTGACCCTATTGGTGAAAGTAAGAAATTAATTTAGGTGATATAGTTAGTGATCAACATGATTTTTTTTAAGTAAAGCTTTAAATAAGCATAGTCTTAGATATTTTTAAAAAATCAAATGAAACAATGCACTCTTAAATATCGATTGCATATATGATTGAATATGCTAACATACAAAATAATTTGAAATGTGTTCTTAGTTTACCCAAAGGATTCTATGGAAGCCTTATAACTATATGGAAATATTTTCTAGAAAAACCTGACTCGTTTATTTTTGTAACTTGTGTATATTGGGATAATGCTTGGAGATATTCCAAGGGTGGTCCTGGACGAAGAAAAGATTTAGAGTTTAGTGAAAAGAAATAAGACCTGTACAGTCAAACACATCTGCTGGATGACTTTCCAAGTGCCTTAATATCAATTTTGGAACTTCAGGTAAGTTCCAACAAACTTACATTTGTGAACATTTCAAAAGAGTTAAAAAAAAATCACCATCCTCAATTTTAGAATTGTCTTTGTTCATATCAACACATTTGTAAAGTTGCATTTTTATCTGCATTTTCAATTTCTACTAAATGTTTCACAAGATATTTTTCATCTTTGGGCGCCTGGGTGGCTCAGTCGGTTAAGCGACTGCCTTCGGCTCAGGTCATGATCCTGGAGTCCCGGGATCGAGTCCCGCATCGGGCTCCCTGCTCGGCAGGGAGTCTGCTTCTCCCTCTGACCCTCCTCCCTCTCATGCTGTCTCTCATTCTCTCTGTCTCAAATAAATAAATAAAATCTTTAAAAAAAAAAAAAAGATATTTTTCATCTTTGAGCAGAACTGTTGGTAAGTACATAGCTAAGCAAGTCTACTAAATATGCATAAATCCTCAATATAGCATAAGTAGTGTCTATGTACACATATGTGTATTTTTCTTATATCATAATAATTGACAAATACTTTTGGCCTTTGGAGCAATTACCATGTATCCCTT
>NC_058403.1:113221560-113346494 GCF_002201575.2 Neomonachus schauinslandi
TTTACCCACTTTAGTCAGCCATTATTGCTCTTTTTAATTTTATATGTATCATTGGTCCCTTTTGTAGCCATCCCATGGAAAAAATCTGTTTTTTTTTTTTCTTTCTCTCTTTCTAATTTATTCCTTCCTGTTTTATCTTTAGAAATTTAAGTGGAGAATCCTCCAGTATCTCCAGTTTCTTCCTCTAATTTCTGTAATCTCTTGCCTTCAAACACTAAAGTGTCTCTTACAGGGGCGCCTGGGTGTCTCCGTCAGTTAAGCAGATAACTCTTGATCTCAGCTCAGGTCTTAATCTCAGGGTCGTGAGTTCAAGCCATGCATTGGGCTCCATGCCCTATTTAAAAAAAAAAAAAGTCTCTTACATAGAAAAATGACTTGTTGTAGTTCACTGCCACTTCTATCTAGTCTTCTATTTTTCTTTTTTTAATGGTTTTTTTTGGATAGTGCTCCGTTTCATTCATCAAACATGTGTCCCATCACCCCTTGAAATATAGCCTCTATCATCATGAAAATAACAAAATAAAAGGCTGTTAATTACAATCTGCCAGTCTTTTCCTAAGATTTCATTTTCCTCTGAATTCTCTGCTGTTTTCCTACTGATTGCTTTCTCTCTCGTGAAATGCTCCTGTTCTTGGGCTATCATCACTCCTTTTCTTCTGTGTCTGCCTATTTCTCTAGCTCTCGCATTGATCTCCTCATGGCTTACCTATTTCTCTCTCACATCAGAGGCTCAGGGGAACTCTTGTTACCTCATCTCTTGGATAGTCCTCATTTCACGGATTTCTCTGTCACCCCTGTGCTGACTCCTTTCGAGTTTCTCAATACAGTTTATTTAATTGAATGCCTACCATATAGCAGTCATTGTGCTAAGCCCTAATCTTCTTTTTCAGGTATAACAGTTTTTCTTCCATGGTTTTCTTACTATTTGCATCAGGAAATCCCACCATAATTCTAAGTACTGTATCAATTTTAAAAAATTGTCTCCTTTCACTTAGTCTCTTCTTTCTGTCAGTTGCATCCTCACTGTTCTAGAGTAGAGATGACATCCTTACCTCAGTCTCTCCCTAACTTCCTTTCCCCCTCATGCTCACCCCAGCCATTCCCTAAGTTCTGCTGACATTTCTCTTTGTTTCATTGCATTTGTCCCTTTCTTTATAATCCCTAACAGATAGTTTTGGTCCAGGCTCTTGATATCTAATGCCAAGCTTATTGCAAAACCTTTTCATTCTTTTTTTTTTTTTTTAAAGCCTGTGTAAAATCCCAAGACTTAATCAGACACTATTTTCCACCTCATGCAATTTTGTTGACCAAAGACTTTTTGGTTGCCTTTAGCGGTAGTTCCCATGCAGAACACTAATTCTAACAGGTGCTCTGAGAAACAAAATTTCTATAGGAAGAAACCCCCAAACAACAGTTTTGTATATGCTGCCTTAAAGAATGTAAATGCCTACTAGCATATTACAGTTTCTAGTAACAACATTTAAGTCAGATTTTCTCAAGATTTTCTGTCCAAGGAACTTTCTTCTATGTGACAAACTCATTTAATATCTAAAAACTATAGAGTTGTGTAGAATACAAGTTGGAAAATGCTGGCCTATTGGATAATATTTAAATGCCATGCATGCAACAAAAATAATGAAACATAGTTAATGTTTATCAAGTCACTGAAAATTACAAATACTTCAAGTACTTAATGTTCATGATAACTTTATAAAGTTCTTATCCTCATATTCCTGAGGCTCAGGGAGGTTGAAATCCTCATAGGGGCAAGTGGCATAAGAGGGTTAGAAACTCTGGTCTCTGGGACTCCAGAGTCCCAGCTCTTCTACATTATGTGGCTTTTAATACAGTACAATGTTTCCCCACTCTGCCTCCACCCTCCTTTTCTAACCTAGCCTCTCTGTGGGCCTTCTACTCTAGGTGGTTGGACTGGTTCACTATATATAATCCTCCTTTCTACCTTTAAATATCCCTATCACCTTTCTCTCCAAGCAAATTTTCTTCCCTCTTCATCCTGTCCAGATTTATTAAGTGTTCCTCAAGGATGCTAGCAGACTACAACATATTGACCTAAATTTGTCTTTTCTAGATCCCCATGAATATTTACCATTATGTCATTCATTTGCTAACTAAACACACACATCCCAAAAGCAAGACCCCCTTATTTTGTCTTTCCTCAGTGAAATTATAATCTTGCAAATGGGACTGTAGTTTATATTTGAATGTATGAATGAGTAAACAAATGAAATAGAACTGGGCAAAATTGGAAATATTAGAAGATTTAATCCTACAAACCTCAAATGGGGTGAAACCATTTTTTTCTTTTTAAAAAGCAATGCTAAAATTTTACTTTAAAGTTACAAAAGTTATACATACACAGTCATTGTAAAAGATCTAAAGATTAGGGTAGTGGTTGACGTAGGAAAATCTCCTTTTCTCATTCATCTGCCAGCCCCCTTCCTTTAATCTTGTTCCCCTGAGTTAATTACTACTAAGGTTGGCAAATGTCTTTTTAATCCTTTATCTAGCCATCCATCTACATTTGTATCTAAACCTAGCACTCCTAAATCCTATGGCCTCATCTCTAGATGTTATTCATAGAAATAGTGATCTGATTCCAAATGACCTAAGAACGTTAGAACTGTTTGTTAGTAAAGGGAAAGGAGAGTGTTGTACACAGTTCTTCAAAGAAACAAACACACTTACTAAAAAAAAAATCTCTGTAGACCCTGTCTAGAGTTTCCCACCAAAACCCCTGGCAAAAATCCTAGCCCTCATCTCGCTCTCTGAGTTGCCTAATTTCTCCTCTTACTCTCTCCATCGGGTCATCCTCGCTGGCCCTCCGGCTCCCTGAGAAGCCTGTCTGCCTCCTGGATCCAGAGGGACTGGGTTGCTTCCTGCTCTTATTGCTTTTTCTCTTCAGAATCAGATCATTACACTTTAAATTTGCCTAGATTTGCAAATTTACTGGAATAAAGCCTTTCACTGCATTCTACTCTAGAGTTTAAATTCTGCTCTGTTGGTTTCATTTTCCTTGAACCTATTGATTTTTTTTAAAGATTTTATTTATTTATTTGAGCCAGAGAGAATGAGAGAGAGAGAGAGAGAGAGAGAGCACGAGAGGGGGGAGGGTCAGAGGCAGAAGCAGGCTCCCTGCCAAGCAGGGAGCCTGATGCGGGACTCCATCCAGGGACTCCAGGATCATGACCTGAGCCGAAGGCAGTCGCTTAACCAACTGAGCCACCCAGGCGCCTGGACCTATTGATTTTTTTGTGTGTTCTTTTTCTTGTTCCCAAATTTCTTCATTTTATAGATCTTGAAAATACTTTGCTTTTAGTTTTAATAATCAGTTCTGTTTTTTTGTCTGGTTTATTTATTTTTGTTGATTTTTTTTTTCTTCCATCAGTAGTTTCTTCTATTTTTCACTCTAGCTTCATTATTTTCTCCTTCCTAATAGAAGTATTTTGGCCATAAAAGTTACTCTGAATATGCTATGGCCCCTTAAATTCAATATATTTAAAAGATATTATTGTCATTGACATTCATTCATAGTTTATGTCTAATTTTAGCTTTTATTTTCTTTTCAATGAAAGGAAGGGTATTACATGATCTGTAGGATTTCTCACTTTTTTGAAACTTGTCAAGTCTTTGTGGAAATAATATAAGCATTCAATTGATATTAAAAAAATTTCCTATTGAAATATTCAACTTAGATAAAAAATTAGAATTGTATTGATATGTCAATTTTTTTTAAAGAATACTTTTCTGGAAGAACACATTTGCCATGTAACTCAATTTCATTTACCAAAGATAATATTATGGATGTGAATAAATGTATGATTCCTTATTTAACTAAAAAGTTCTAAAAAATAGGCAAAAATAAACCTGAGTGTAGTGATCAAATCAGGAATTTTTAATACAGAGTCTATAAACTCCAGGGGTGGGCCTATAAATTTTGATTTTTTAAAAATGTTATTATATTCTTTTCCCTTTTTAAAATTACATATTGTTTCTCCTTTGTTTTTCTGCAAGGGAAGATAAGGTTTTCAAAAAATTCTTATTCTCTGGCACTTCCAAAATGGAAAACTTAATAGAGATCTAGAAACAATTTTTGTGGTGGGATATAGTCCATATATCTCTATTTTTTTTTTATATTAATTCCCATTGGTTAACATACAGCGTTGTATTAGTTTCCGGTGTACAGTATAGTGATTCAGTAATTCCATATATCATCTGGTGCTCATCATGACAAGTGCACTTCTTAATCCCCATCACTTATTTCACCCATCCCCCTACCCCCATATATCTCTATTCTTAACACGTGGGGAATATATTATACTATCTTGAATAGGAATACAATTTATATCTCATTGTTATTCATCAAATAATTCTGGAACTAAATGGAGAAAAGGGTAGCTATTCCAAGAATCCAGCTAGTCCATTCCTCTTCTAAGCCAGATTATTCCCAAACTTAATTTAAAGGTGCCACACTCATTAACCTTTCTAAAACTTTAAAAGGCTCATTGTTAATCCGCTTCTTATATTTAACCTAATCCATTTATCGTGCATTTAAAACTCACTTATTTTAAAACTCTGCCTTAGTCATTGAAGTGAATTGAATTGGTTTTGTGTTTGGTTTTGACTGCCTTTTCCCTTTTAAGTAGACATTTTCCTGCTTTTTCGCATGCTGGGTAATTTTGGATTGTATACAGTGTATTTTGAATATTGTGACATTCTGGGTCTGCAATCAAAAGTAATGAAAAATAGGTATACTATGCAAACTTTAAAAGGAAGCTGGGGTAGTTTATTAATATCAGGTAAAATAGATGTCAGTTTATTAATCAGGTAAAATAGATGTCAGAACAAAGAACATTAGCAGCAACAAGCAGGGATATTACTTAGTTATAAAAATCAGCTCAGTAAGAAGATATAACAATATTAAATATGAGTTCACCTAACTTCTTTAGTGTCTAAGTGCATGAAGCAAAAATTCACAGAACCGAAAGGAAAAATAGACAAATCTACAATTATAGTTTGAGATTTCAACACTCTTCTCTCAGAAACCTGCAAGCGAACACTACTACCAGCCAACTGCAAACTGGATCAAATTGACATTTGTAGAACAGTTTATTTAACCATAGAAGAATATGCATTTTTTTAAAGCAAAGTATAACTTTTTTTCTCTTCATAGCTTTGAGGTATAACTGACAAAAATTGTATATACTTAAAGTGTACAACTTGGTGTTCTGATATACATTGTGAAATAATCACCACAATTAATCTAACATATTTATCACCTCACAGTTACTGTTTTTTGTGTGTAGGTGTTGGGGGTAGGGTGGGTGGTTAGAGCATTTAAGACCTACCTTCTTGGCAAATTTCAAATATGCAGTACAGTATTACTAATTGTAGTCACCACATTGTACATTAGATCTACAGAACTTACTCATCTTGCACAACTGAAACTCTGTACTCTTTGACCAACATTTACCCATTTCCCTGAACCCCAGCCCCTGGCAATCACCATTCTCCTCTCTGCTGCTATTTTAGGGAACATGAATTCTTTTTAAGTGTACATGGACTAATACACTCAGTAATACAGCCATATCCCAAGGTGTAAAACAAATCCTAACAAAATTTTAAAAATCAAAGTATATCCTTTGACCCTGTGGACTTAGACTAGAAATCAATAACAGATAACAGGAAAATGTCTAAATATTTGGTAATAATATATAATAACTATATAATCCATATTTAAAGCAGTCAAAGGGGAAAAAAAAGAAGACACAAATTACCAATATCAAGAATGAAAACAGGTATTTCTACCGACTCAATAGATAATGAAAGGATAAGAAAAGAATACTACAGATAACACGCATAAATTTGATGAGGTAGATGACATGGACCAATTCCTTGAAAATTACAAACTACCAAAACTTAAGATGAAATATATAATATATATAGTCCTATAAAATGAAAGAAATTGTATTCATAGTTTTTAAAAATTTTTATTTATTTGAGAGAGTGAGCACAAGCAGGGGGAGAAGCAGAGGGAGAGGGAGAAGCAGGCTCCCCACTGAGCAGGGAGCCCGATGCAGGACTCGATCCCAGGACCCCGGGATCATGACCTGAGCCGGAGGCAGTCGCTTCACCAATGGAGCCACCCAGGCGCCCTGAAATTGTATTCATAGCTAAACACCTTCGAATAAAGAAATCTCCAGGCCCAAATGGTTTCATTAGCAAATTCTACCAAACATTTAAAGAAATGACAATTCTATACAATATCTTCAAGAAAACAGAAGAGGAGAAAAACACAACTCATTTTATGAAGCCAACCTCATGCTGATGGCAAAATCAGGCAACGGTAGTAGATGAGATGGACAGTATCATTCATAAACAGACTTCCTTAATCCAGCCAAACAGTGTATATATATAATCTATATGTATACATAAATTATATATTTAAGTAGGGTTTATCCTAAGAATGCAAGGCCTGTTCAGTATTCAAAATGTAGTCCACCAAATTAATAATATAAAGAAGTGCAATTACCATATTATACAAATTGATCAGAAAATGTATTTATGAAATACATTTATGGAAAGAAAATTCTAGCAAATTAGGAATAGAAGGGAACCTCCTCAATGTGAAAAAAGGCATTTACAAGAAATTTACCTCTGTCATCCTACTTAATGGTAAAAGACCAAATGCTTTCCCCCCTTAGATTAGGAACAAGGCAAGGATGTCCACTTTCATTTATCCTATTCAGCATTGTACTAAAAATTCTAGCAGTGCAATATGGTTAAAAAAAAAAAAGACATGTAAGTTGGAGAGAAAACCATTCCTATTTGTAGATACCTTGATTACCTAAGTGGAAAATTCCGCAGAATCCATAAAAATCACTCCTAGTCCTAAGTATATTTATCTAGGATTCTGGTTATATGTCCAATACATTTAAAAATCATTTTTATAACTTATAATTTCATTTTATTTATAATACTTCATTGGAAAGAAGATAGCATTTATTATAGTCTCTCTCCCCCCAAGTTGAAATACTTAGAAATAAATAAATGTAATAAGAAATGTGTGCTGGGCCTATATGCTGAAAACTACAAAAGGATAGTGGGGAGAATAAAAGGACCTGAGTGAATGAAGATGCATACATGTGCATGACTTGGAAAACTCAACCTAATAATTCTTCCCAGATTGATTTATAGGTTTAGTGCAATCAAAATCTTACAGGATTTTTTTTGTAGATATAAACAAGCAGACTCTAAAATTTTATGTGGAAAACAAAGGAATGAGACCAGTGAGAACAGTTTTGAAAAACAAAAATAAAATTGGACTAATCATGCTGTTCAATTTTTAAGACTTATTGTAATGCTACAGTAACCAAGACAGTGTGGTATTGGTGAAGGATCAGACCCACAGGACTAGAGTCCTGAAATGGACCCAGTCAGATGTGACCAATGCATCTTTGCAAAAGAATGTGGGCAAATCAAGTGTCTTCACTATGTGGTGCTGAAACAGTCTTCCATGTGCAGATGAAGATGAAATGAACCTTGACCTAAACCTCACAGCTTATGCAAAAACTAACTCAAAGTGAATCAGATCTAAATGTAAAATGTAAAACTATAAAACTTTTTGAAGAAATCATAGAAAATCTTTATTAAATGGGGTTAGGTAAAGAATACTTAGCAATGATGCTAAGAGCATGATCTATAAAGAAGTAATAACTTGAACTTCATCAACATGAAAAACTTGTGTTCTGTAAGAGACTGCAAAGAGAATGAAAAGACAAGCTACAGACTGGGAGAAAATATTTTCCAATCAATTACATATCTGACAAAGGACTTCTATGCAAAGTGTATAAATAAAATCAGAAATCAAACAATTCAATTAAAAATGACAAATTATTTAAACAAGTGTTTCACCAAAGAGGAGATATGGCAGGCTAATAAGTACATAAAAAATGTTCAGTATTTCTAGTCACTAGAAAAATACAAATTAAAACCATATGAGATACCATCACATGTATATTATAATGGCTAGAAAAGCATTTAAGAAACTTTAGGGACTGATAAGAATGCAGAGCAATGAGAACTCTTAAACATTGCTGGAAAGAATGCAAAATGGTGCAGCCATTTTGCCTTTGCAAATCCATCCTAACAGCTAAAATCTGGCTTCAAAATGGAAACCTTCTTTTCATCACTAAATCCATGAAGATTTTTTGCTTTTCAAAACTTCTAAAGTTTCTGGACACATACTAACTTTATGGTGAATGAAGTATAATGTCTCTAGAAACAGAACATGTAACATCTTTTTTTAACTCCCATTGTTTGGTAAGCAGCACAGTGTTATGAATGGTGTTTGTTGATGAGGATCATGGGCACAGATCTTGGGGGAAAAATAACTATTAGGAATTGTATACTGGGGGCTTTTCAAGAGAAAATGCAATGTGTATGGCCAGAAAATTGTTCAAACATTAAAGAGTTGTATATATATATACATATGTATATACTTGAATGAATAAAGTCAGAGCTTCTACTCTTAAGCTCACCACAATCCCTACTCTCTTGTAGTAAGCCAGGTCAAGGTCAATCATTTGATTCCTGCCTGGCTTCTGTATAGGCATTTGATTTTACAAACACTGAAAAGTTCTACCACGCTGTAGATATATTCTGTGGGTTCTTAGAATAAGAAAAATGTTATAAAATATTTCATTCTTTTTATATTATGTTACGTTAATCACCATACATTACATCATTACTTTTGATTCATTGTTTGCATATAACACCTAGTGCTCCATGTAGGACGTGTCCTCTTTAATACCCATCACCAGGCTAACCCATCCCCCCACCCCTCCTCTAGAACCCTCCGTTTGTTTCTCAGAGTCCATAGTCTCTCATGGTTCATCTCCCCCTCCGATTTCCCCCCTTCATATTTCCCTTTCTGCTATCTTCTTCTTTTATTGATTTTTTTTTAACATACAGTGTATTATTTGTTTCAGAGGTACAGGTCTGTGATTGAACAACATGAGAGATACATCATTTTTTTTTCCTGAAAACTTTAGTATTTCTAATCTAACGGAGTTTTGAACTACATGAAAGATTACATTTCCCTTCTCAGTTTGACTGACAGAAGGTTTTGAGTAAAATTTGTGGTCCATCTATAGTAAGTGGCCTCTATATTTTGTTTTAGTCACAGTCCAAATTGTTAGTCCTGTCCTGGTCTTTTTCTTTCCACCTTTTTTTCTGATTGCTGAATAGTATATGTGTTTTTAATTTTGTGCATTTTATATAGCATTTTTGTGAATTTTCTATATATTTATACAAATACTTATATTTATAAGACTGGAAGAACAGTTGCTTAGAATATGCAAATGCTTAGAGTAACTTTATGTATTTCAGGAGATGGGATTACAGGTGATTTATGTTTCCATTCCTTGAATTCATTTTATATTTTTGATCTTTTATAGTAGGAAAAGGAACAAATATTAAATTTTTAGAATGGTGGCAAGTACTGATGAATGACTAATTACACTTATTTGATCTGTGGTTTTTTACAGCTCCTGTGTTAAAATGTGCTTGAATTATGTAGAATTACTTAACAACATATTTGCTTTCATGCCAAGATTATTGTGAGGTGTGGGCTGGCTACTGTGATCATACTTCCTTCCCCGTTTATGAAATTCCATTGGCAAGAGCTTGGCATAGCTGTCATCAATCATTCTATTTTCCTAACTCTTTTTGAGAATCAGAACACTAGCAAGACTCATTCCCAGCCCCCTTCTTGGGCTGGCCCAAGGGAAATTTCATAATAGGGAACTCTCCATTCCCATCTATGGTTCATTCTTAGCTCTCTGGGAGTGCTGTTCTTTCCTTTTGTCTCTTGCTAATACACTCAAGGCTGGGTTTTTGTTGTTGTTGTTGTTGTTGTTTTGTTTTTTTTTTAAGTTTTTTGAGTATAGTTGACCTATAACGTTACATTAGTTTCAGGTGTACAGCATAATGATTCCACAAGTTTATATGTTAGACTTTGCTCACCACCAGTGTAGCTGCCATCTGTCACCATACAACACTATTAAAATATCACTGACTATATTCCTTATGCTGTGCCTTTTAGTCCCATGACTTATTCATTTTATAACTGGAAGCCTGTGTCTCAAGTTTATGTTTCTTTCAAATTTCTACTTCCCAATTACCTTTCTCCTTTCCCCACCTCTCCTCAACCAAAATAGGATTCTTTCAACTCATCTTTCTGCTGTTGAATTTTACAAAAGTGATTTTTCTTACTTCACTGACTTCAAAAGACCATTCAATAAATATTAAGGAAATGGGTTTAGGGGAGGACAAGGAGATTCTTCCTTGTGCAATATACCAAAATAAATTCCAGAGAGATTCCAGGTAAAATATAAAAGCCTTATTAGAGGTAGAACATATAGGTAAGCAATTGATTTCTGGGTGAGGATGTGGTTTCTAAGCATAAAACAATGGATGAAACTATCAAAGAAAAAATAATAGTTTTGATAATATGAAAATTGGAGCTGTTGTATATATTACAAAAAACAAAACAACAAAACAACCCAAATACATAAGTGCCACTATGGATTGAACACTGAAAATAGAGCCCAATGTTGGGGGCCGTGAGCAAACATTAAGATTAAATTTCTGACTGCACAGATTTTGGCAAGTACCCTCATATTTTGAGTCCCTTTCGCAGTCAGGCCAAATTATTGCAGAACCACTTTGAAAAGATGAGTTGCTTACATTTTTTGTTCTATAAGCCTTCCTCCTGGCCATACATTTAATTAGGTGTCAGAAAAATCTATATGGTTCCTTTTGAAGTAATTTTTCCCCTCCATTATCTTCATAATAATACTGGTGGTAGTGTCTTTCTCCTGAGGCTGTTACATTTTAAGAAGCTAAGTGATAACCTAAGCAAAGATTTCATTATAATAATTGTACATTATATTGGCACATGGTAGAATAGAGGATTTTTCATATGCCCTCAATGTTTTCAGAATGGTCATCCTATTTAAAGCTTGCAACGTATCTGTGGAAAGGGTGGTAGTATTCCATTTGGATAAGAAAACTGGGGCTCAGAGAGCTTTCATGACATGCCCATTATGAGTGATGATTCTGAAAATGCAAATCAAACACAAACTCTGGCTCTAAATCCTATACTCATTCCTGGATATATAATGACTCTGGATATTGATTGGTGTGGGCGGGGGACATCAGTAAACAATACCTTGTCATACCTGCTTTCCCCTTGGGGCCATGGCACCTGCCGGACGTCTGCTGTCCTTTGAGATTTCATTTTTAAAATTTTGCTACAATGTTAACATGTTACCATCTGTAGAACGATTAGTTTTGAAAGAAGTTATTTCCTGTGTTTCTGCAAAGACAGTGTGAGATACGGTATAATAGTGAATAACAGCAAATCTTTACATGGCATTTGCCCTGTGCTATATAACCCTTGCAACCCTCTGTGACTATTACTATTCCCATTTTATAGATGAGAAAACCGAGGCACAGAGAACTTGCCCACGGCCATCCAGAAGCCGTTACTTTGTATTCCTACATAGATCTTCAGTTCCCTGTGTCTGTATGTGAGGTATCATGAATACGATTAAAAAAAATAAAGTCACTATTTCCAGCATGGCTCTTTCACTCGGGTGGTAAGCTAAATGCTGGTTTACATACAGGTGACTACAGCTGCCTGCGTGGCTCTAGAGCCTCTTAGTTTAATCAAGAAAATATTTTCAAAATATTTCCACAGTTTGTAGATATGGCGAGAAATAACTTTGCACTTTGAGAAGGCGGGGATGAAACAAAACTAGGTTCTGCCTTTTATTTGCTCCAGGAAAAACCACGTCGCGCGGATTCTCAGATTGTTGGGTGAAACAGTTTTTCTCCTAAAACTTCCATTGTTTCCTTGTTATATATAAAACGGAGGCATCTCAAAATGCAATCTGTGAAATACACTTCTGGTCACATTTACAACATCATTAAACTTAGATTATTTAGTGACACATTTTAGATGTCCGTGACAACACGAGTGCTTTTCGTCAACCAGCGATCCGGAGTAATTGATCGGGAGCGGTGGTTGGAGGAGGGTCCTGGCATTCTGCGCGGGTTTGTAAAACAGGCCTGGGTGAGCGGCCCCTCAGCAGGCCTCCTCCCCTTACCTGTAATTTTTCACATGTGTATACTTCATCACTGGTGACATTCGGGCCTTCAGATCAGTCATCTCTTAGGACTTAAAATTGATATATCAGCCTCAGCATAAAATGCTATCATTTCCGTAGACCAACTGTTTACCGGAGTATAACTCCTCCTGTGTCTCATTTCATCACACTGTTCCACATAGTGATGTTTCAATGTGAAATGAAGTTTTTTCATGCTGTGCTTCTGAGTAGAAAAAAGACAGAAATACAAGTATGATAAATGGTGAAGAATCCATGATAACCCTTGCAAAACAATACAATGTGGAGGCATTATATTTGCTTTAATAATTTAATGCATAAATGTGGCTTTTAAACTTTTATAACAAATACTATTTATGCGGCAGTGAGGGGAAGATCAATTAGATTTGCCGTGAATCACTTTATCTTCCAATTTATTTAGAAATTAGCAAAATACCACTGCTGTCAAATTGTCATGGTGAAATATTTGTGGAGACTGCAGTATTAGTAAAAAAATAAAATAAATAAAATTGCCATCGTGCTTTTCAATTGCACATATATTTATTTACAGTTTTGTTCGAGGGGGAATTTGTTTAAAATTTTATTAAATCCAGTCCTCTTCCTCTGTGTGGAGCTCAGGACCTAATCTTGGCTTTGAGCAACAATGGAATTTAGGAAAACGTCTTGTTTAATTCCCTATTGTTGTCTGGAAGACACTGTAGTGTTTGCATTCTTTAGTTGTAGAGCACATTATCTTCGTGGCTCTGAGCATGGTCTGAGTGTGACATCAGCATCCCACTGATTATGAGGGTTGATTCAACTCATTTGGCTGACTGGTCTGGGGTCCATATACTTCATTCACAGCCCTAAAAGCTGGGCATTGGCAGAGGATGATGACATCCCCAGGGAGACCAGAACCACTTAATTTTTGTCAAAATGGAAATTATTATTATTATTTTTTTGCTTTTAGAATGCCTTGATTTGACCTGTGACTAAAGGTCTAATAGATTACTTTAAAATGAAAGGTAAAATTGTTTAACCAAAAGTGGCTTGAAATTATGTTTTCTTCTTTTTTTAAAGATTTTATTTATTTATTTGACAGAGAGAGAGAGAGCACAAGCAGGCAGAGAGGCAGGCAGAGAGAGAGAGAGAGAGAGAAGCAGGCTCTCTGCCGAGCAGGGAGTCCGATACAGAACTCGATCCCAGGACTCTGGGATCGTGACCTGAGCCGAAGGCAGCCGCTTAACCGACTGAGCCACGCAGATGCCCCCAAATTATGTTTTCAATTTGATGTAGCACAGCACATACTCAGTGTTTGCTCTGAGAAAACATTAGAGCGTGTTCTTCTAATTCTTGATTTTCTGTTTTCAAAAATTTTAATATATGCTTTTTAGACTGTTTTGGTAGAAGCCATAATTTGCTGTAGGATAATATCCAAGAATAAGCTGTAGCTAATAGATGTGAAATAAATTATTAACAAACAGCGAGTGAATTGAGTGATCACAAAGAACGGTAGGGAAAAAAATATTTTTACAGTAAGATATTTTTATGAAAATAATTTAACCACAAACTTATTATTTCTGTCCTTTAGAAGAAATATGAAAGTTAGCAATAGTTAATTGGTTTGTTTCTCGTGTGTGTGTGTGTGTATGCATGTGTGTGTGTGCATGCACTCACGTGTGCATACATGCACAATGAAGAGCATTAAAATTATTTTCATAACTGATCTTCATACCTTCGGGAGTAAAATTACATAGAGACCAGTTCTCTTAGTAGATGAGGTATTCTGATGATATTAAAAAACATGACACATTCAAAGGGTACTATCCACCAGAAAACTAGAGGTGGGTAGGACTAATATGATTTGCATTTGATTGAAAATTCTATAGCCTGAATAAAGCAAAATTGATGGTATAAAGTTTTTAAATTTAATTTTCAATAGAAAGCTACTCAAATCCAAGGTTAGTTTTGAAAATAGAGTACTTTTAATAATGTATGTCAAGAATTATACCCATCCCCTGCTCACATCTGTTATTTTAAGACAATTTCAACAGTAGCTGTATTTTTTTTTTTAAGCTCAATTCAAATTGACCTGTATCATGGGGGGAAAAAGTTTTTAAAATAGACTTTTTAGATGAGTTTTCAGTTCATAGTAAAATTGAGCAGAAAATAGAGTTCCTGACACACCCACAGCCTCCCCCACTGTCAACATCCCACACTAGGTGGTACATTTGTAGTTACAGTCAATCTAGTCACTGTATTTTTCGTTCTGAAATGCATAAGTGGGTTTATTATTTAACTATCCTTGAGAGAAGCTGTTATCAAAGGGATTTTCAAAATGGTCCTGGGAAAATTTAAGCAATTTACTAATTTGTTAAGTCCAACTAAAATCACTGTAATGCTTATTCCTAGACATTCTGAACATTCATTGATTGCTAGTATGTCAATATGTGATTAATAATATGAGGGAGGAAAAAAGTAAAGCTCAATTCTTGTCCTCAAGTCAAATAAAAAAGAATGGAGGAGCTATTACATGAGTGGTTTGGATGCTAGTGGGAACATGTGGTAATATGAGAGGCACAGTAAAAATGCTCTGGGGGGCAGCACTGAGAGAAGGTAAGAGGGTTCACTGAGGTTTCAGAGTAGAACCTGCATTCAGTTGGGCCTTGAAAATGTGGATTAGGGTGCGAAAGGATTGCCAGATAAAAAAATAGGATGCTTAATTATAATTGAATGTCAAATTAACAATGGCTAATTATAAGTATGTTCCATGCACTACTTGGGATATACATGTACTAAAAAACCTGTTATTTATCTTAGATACAGCATTCCCAGTTAAATTTATATTGTTATGGCAATTCTAAGCCTAGAGTACACTCTACTCAGAAAAAAAATGTGCAAAGGTACAGAGAGAAAAATACTTCAGGGTACATATAGAAAAGAGTGAGTGAATGGTTGATTACTTTGAAGGTAGGGAATGGCTTGAATTGGATGAAATGAGGTGTGTTACTGATTATACTGGGACAACCCAGCATAAAGTGCAACCACTCTGAGCAAATAGGGGAGTAATAATGCTGAGATCTCAAAGGGTAGTGGGCCATAGCACAGGGGTACCAAAGGAAAAGAGATTTTTGGATCTAGTTAGGGTAACTACTGAGATGCTGCACAAGAGACTATAATAATTTAAGAAATACCAAAGAGGTTGAATTTTTGAGCCTTTTGTCCCCTGTGCAAATAATTCTTCAATGATGTGGCTTTAGGCCACGTTTGGGGGATTGTGAAAGCCCAGAGCACATGCCTGGCAAACTTTCAAAAAAAAATTATTTATTTTAAGTAATCTCTACATCCAGTGTGAGGCTTGAACTCCTGACCCGAAGATCAAGAGTCGCACGCTTCTGCTCCTCCACTCCTCCGACTGAGCCAGCCAGACACCCTGCCAGGCAAACCTCTTAAATGCATATCACTAGTGAGCAAAATTTGTAATATTACTGAGGTTAGAGACAACATTCCTGAGACAATAGAGATGCAGATTTGGCCCTTCTGGAACAGAATATTGCAGGGTTCACAGAAAGTGCTCGTCATATGCTTATTTATAAAATTGGTTGATACATGAGTTAACAGTGTCTTCCATTGCATCTAGAAAAACTGAGTTCAAGGGGTGCCTGGGTGGCCCAGTCGGTTAAACATCTGACTCCTGGTTTCCCCTCAGGTCATGATCTCAGGGTTGTGAGATGGAGCCCCAAGTTGGTCTCTGTGCTCAGTGCTTGGTGTCGGCTTGGGATTTTCTCTCCCTCTCCCCTTACTGCTAGTGCGCATGCTCTCTCTCACAAATAAATAAATCTTTAAAATTAAAAAAAAAAAACAACAGAGTTCAAGATAGAACATAGTAAGACCCTTGGCCAATGTGAAGAGAGGAATTTAAACATTTTCCCCATGTTATAAAATGATGATATGCTGATGTACAATGGATCTATCTATCTATCTATCTATCTATCTAGATGTTAAAAATACATGATATTTGAATCAGCAGTTAAAAAATTCAATAAACTATTACTACTATGAAAAGTTTCAAACACATACAAAGGTAGAAAGAAGGGTACAATGATCTCCCCTATACCCACAACCCAATTTTAGCAATCCTTTATATTTGCTTTATCTACCTTTTTCTCTTTTTCTCTTTCTTTTCTTGGATAAACAAATAATGAAAATAAAGCATTGATTGATAATTCTTTTTATCAGCTAATTGGATATATAACAAATGGACAGGGGTTTAGAAATGGAATTGCAAGATGTAAATGACTTGGATTTTGCTTGTGCATAGTCTGAGACTGTAAAAAGTATATTTTTATGTTGAAATAATCGTGCATTATCTGAATTAAATCCATGATGTTCATGAGGACTACTGAATTGATCTCTGCAGGTGATTTTGAATGCTATTTAATTGTACCCTCAATATCTTACTTTTTAGCACTGAATGTAAAAGATTCGCTAATAGCTTGAGACAGGTCCATCTTACCCTCTTTTAGAAGGTAAAAAAATTATAATGATTTGCCCATATTTATACATTATTATAGCCTGAAACAGAACAATGATTTCCATTCTATTGATTTATCATTTGTCTTCATAAAATTGTCTTAGTTTAGAGGAAATACTTGTCCAGATGATTAAATCATAGTTAAATTTTATATTTCATCCAGGAGCAGCAGAAGTAAACTTTAGCAAAGTATATTTTATGGGTCAGCAAAATACAGATGAAAGAGCAATATATATGAATATAGGTATTAGTGTTAAACCATAAAAATAGATCTACTCATATTCCCTCAGGCCACTACAGTCTGGTCTAAAAAAATGCGATCACTTTTACAGAAATCACCTGTAATTTGAGGCTTTAGTATCTACTCATTAATGTAAGATCCCAGCTTTTTATGAATTCTGCCCCAACCATTTCTGGAAGTGTCCAGGGCGTTAATCCAACTTGCTCACTATCAAGTCTGGGTGCTACTGAAGGGCATCCACTTGACATCCCTGCCACTGTTCTGGTCAGGCCACCTATCTCATACTAGACGCTGCTGCTGTTTCCACAGGGAGGGTGTTTGCCAGAGATTTCTAGTCTGCCGGCTTACTCAAAGCCTACCATTCATACTGTGAACCACACTGCTGCTGTAGCCTCCTGCCTGGCCCCACCTCCAATTTTTATCTGACCCTTGTGATGCAAGTCTGGGACTAGGCTATATATTTCCTTAACCATTTGATCAACATTTAAAATAAAATTTGCTTTTCATCCTAATTATAAATGTATCTTACAAATTTGAAGCTTAGAACTAACTGAAGATAAAAAATATAAAACATCCCAAATCCATATGACCACTATTAACATTTTGGTGGATATTTCTCACGCAGATTTTCTTTCTTTAAAAAAAAAGTTCTGCATAAAATGCACCTTAACATATATTTTACACTAATTAGTATATTCTACACTTTCCCCCTCTGTCCATGAATTTCCTTATATAGAAAGTGCTTTTTTTTTAAGAGCTAGAATAATATTATATGCATATAAAATTAGTTCCTTGATATTTTTATTTCTTTTTATTTTATTAAGAGTAACATTATAGTGCACATTCTTGTATATACACTTTTGTTCAAATCTCTGGTATTTCCGTATATGTACATTTTTAGAAGAAGAGTTGCTGACTTGAAGAATATGAAAATTAACATTTTTTTGAGTTTTGTCAAAATACCCTTCAGAAGGTATTGACAATTGTCACATACAGTGATTTATAGGGGTATTGCCATTTCTTTATCTTTGCTAAAGAAAAGAATCTCATATTTAGTGCTTATATATTTTCAAGTAATGAATGACAAAATATTCATATTATTTCCAGACATTTGGCTATCTTTTATGAATTATTTATGTTCTTTGCCCACTTTGCTAATAATCTTCTTAGGGTTTATGAGATTTTTTTATTTTTAATTTTGAAAAAATATTTATTTATTTAAAAAATTTTATTATTTGACAGAGAGAGAGAGCACAAGTGGGGCGGGGAATGGCAGAGGGAGAGTGAGAAGCAGTCTCCCCGCTGAGCAGGGAGCCTGAAGTGGGGCTCAATCCCAGGACCCTGGGATCATGACCTGAGGCATCCAGGCGCCCCAGTTTATAAGATTTGGTAAGAACACCTTTCATATTAAGTATACATTTACTTATCATTATATTGTAAATAAATTTCCATTTCAACTTAATGTTTTGCCTTGTAGAAGTTTTGAAAGTTTATGTAGTCAGTTGGATCATTCCTCCATTTTCTCATTCTTTGGTGTTAAGAAAAATCCTTCTCCACTCAAGATTATCCAAATATTCTTCTGATTTATATTTTCTTCTTTACATTAAGGCCTTTTACCATTGAGAATATTTCAGCTGACTGACATAAGGTAATGGTTTTCTGGAGCTGCATTCCAGCAGAGGTTAGCAGAGTAATGTTACATGTGTCCTGTTGTCCTACAGTGTGGTTGTGAACAACCAAGTGTTGTGGTTTCTGCTTCTGTTCCTCTCTCACTCTAGGACTCAGGCAAAAGTGAGTGAGGACTGGGCCAAGATCACCTTGATTTAGCTATGCTATCTTAGGATCACTTCGTCATCACAACTATAATCCTGCTTTTGGTCCCAGGTTGCCTGTAGAATGTTTTTTTCCAGAATATCTCTACCTAGATTCCCATGTAATAAGAATCTTGGCAAGTTTCTTCTATGACCATCTCTTAAGGTCCCTGGGCATATCTAGACATGTCTAAATCCCAGCTTGGCCTGAAGCTGGAGCTCTGCTGTATTTGGAAATGTTCTGGTAAAATTAAAAATTTCGAAGCACTCTTCAAGTAGTACTGATTTTGACTTACAACACGTAATATTTGTTAATAGAGAAGTATAAAATATGAGAAGTTAGAGAAATATTCCCATATTAGATATCAGATATTCTGTGCATGCATGCGTGTGTGCGTATGTAATATGGCAGCAAGTCACAAAAGCAGGTCTTGAAAAGGGTCAGGAAAACAATGTGAACGAATGAAGTGGGATGGGAGAAGGGCATGGGGTGGCAGCAGCTCTGTTGAATTGTAAAACATAAGCTCATGGTAAAAGGGTTTCAGCCAATTGTTTTCAAGTATAAAGGTTAATCCAATGTAGGTTAACTTCCAGTACTTCATAAGAACCAGGAGATCCAGGGTTAACATGAAATTCTGACTTTTAATTGCTGGCAATAAACTCAAAGGATTTTAAAATGTTCCGAGTGTTAAACTATATTTTTAGGCTGGACATGACCCATGAGCGGTCAGTTTTTGACTTTGCTCAACCCACACATTTTGTTGGCTAGGTAAAAATCATGTGAAATTATTTGCAAAATTACAGCACAAAAGGAAAGCCACTATTTGTGAATAGCAAGATCAGGCACATAAAATCATTCACCACACTACAAACATGGAATTCCAAAATTAATATGAAGTTGCATTAGCAAGAGATTTGGCCACCGTTCCTCTGAAACATCCAGCTTTGAAAATTCTTTCTGATTTGTAAAATGGAAGCAATGATGAATTGGTGAAAGGAATGAAGAAAGCCAGGAATGAGGAAGGCTGAGTGCCAAGGAAGATCAGCACATTCGTTGTGGTCATGGGGCCCTGGGGTCTTGTCTCTGATGCCAGGACTCTGAAAGAGAATTTTCCTAACAAATGAAAGACTTTGAAACGGACTTTCATGCATGTGATCTGTTCCATAGCGTGTCTCTTGAAACAGGATGTGAACAACTGGAATTGAAATGGAGGGCTGTTGGAAGAGTAATGAAAAAGGGACCTGAGTGCCCATAAATCTCATATTTAGAATACCTGAGGGGACTACCTCAATAGCTAAAGATCATTCTTTTCAAGCAATTTATTGTATGGACCCTTTTAAAAACATAAACTAAAGGAAGGCAAAAAAGACAAGCAGAGAGTTTAGAGACTACAGTGCATATTTAACATATATATAAATGTGATCATCACACAGATGTGTATAACAACTTCTCTTCAGGAGTGGCTTTCCCCTTCCTTTCCATGTTTCTATACTAGTAATATGGTCACTCCAGGAACACTTTGTCCGTTTTGGACTTGGGCCTGGTTAGGGATTGAAAAATGGTGCAGGTGTTTTTCCATTCCAGCTCCTCCCCTCATATAAGGAACTGTGTGTGTGTGTGTGTGTGTGTCCCATGTGTCTCCACTTCCAAGGAGAAATCCTACTAATCTTAATCCATATTTCTCCTCCTCCTGGCTTGCTTCCATGGTGATCAGTAGTGGTTGCACTGAAGGATTCTAAAAGTTGTATTTCAAAATTTATATTGTTATATGTCCAAAGACTATTGAACCCTTCTTAGAGATCGTAGAAACCTTTAATTATTTCCTAAGTTTTATGCTATTCTCTTTCAAGTAAGGAAGAGGAGATGTGTGGGAATAGGGAAAGAAAGAGAGGACACAAAGACCAAATTATTGTTCAAACTACAATTTGTCAAATGCTTATTAGGTGCTAGAAATTGCGATAATCATTAAATATGTCATTTTATTTAAATTCCTACAAGAAGCCTGAAATTATATATATTTTTTCTATTTTACATACAAGTAGAACAAGTAACTATACACTTTAAGAAATCTGCCTCAGCAGTTAAGTAGAAAGCCCCCTTTATCCTCAGAACTTCTGATTTCAAAATCCATATGTTTAAACACTATGGGAGTATTCAAAATTTTCTTTTCACAGAATCAACAGTATGAAATCTGTAATGGATTTTGAATATTATGTCTCTTTTTCAAGCTTTTTTCTTTATATGAATGTAAAGAATCTATGGATTCATGATGGAAAATAAATATATATATATATTTTAAAGATTTTATTTTTTATTTATTTGACAGAGAGAGACACAGCGGAAGAGGGAACACAAGCAGGGGGAGTGGGAGAGGGAGAAGCAGGCATCCCACTGAGGAGGGAGCCCGATGCGGGGCTTGATCCCAGGACCCTGGGATCATGACCTGAGCTGAAGGCAGACGCTTAAGTACTGAGCCACCCAGACGCCCCATGATGGAAAATATATTGCCCTATAGATCTTAGAAAACTGAAATTTTGATCATCAGAATGTAATTATATGAAGCATATGCTATGTGGGTTTTTAACAAAAAACATATATTTCTTTGTATTTTATACTGTTAAGGTGCTTTCATAGATATGTAGTTTATTAGTGTGAAGAGAACAGTAATCTGAAGATAGAACCCCAAGGATTGCCAAAATTTAATATTAAGGCAGTTGAGGTTGGAAATATTAATAGAAGAACAGGAACCCAGAACAGCACAGATACTAAAGGACACATCCAACTTCTTTTCTGAGAACTGAGCTAACCTGAGGGTGTAGTTAAGATGAGTGGGAGTGTGGGTGATAGGTTGGCAAATGAGAGATGTATGGGAGAGGGCGCCGCTGTATGGAGAATGTAGAGAATGCACTGGAAGGGGTAACTAGGAGAAATCTATCACTGTTAGGAGGAATCAGTGAGAGAAAGAAGAGGGAGGGTTCTGAACGATTAAGGTATTGGCGGTGGGGGTGGAAAGAACAAAACATATTCAGAAGGTGGTCAGGAAAAATCTGAACAACAAAGGTTGAACATGAAGACAAAGGAGCAAAAGGTATCTACAATGTTCTCCATGTTTATAGTGTGTGTGTTAAATGGCAGACTTACTGAATTAATAATACATAGAAAACGAAGCAGGTTTATAAGAAGAATTTCTTTTTATTCTGTTGTGTTTATAGTGTTATAGTGCATCCAGTGAAACTTTTAACATTAGAAGAGGCCCCTAAATAGATTGAAGAATCTTACATTTATGAAGCCTTCTGAAATGTAATTATGTTAAAATGCTATTGTATAACAATTAAAATTAAAGCTATTATCTGTTCTAGAAGAGCTACTGTGTTTAGGAATTCTATGAAATTCACTTACAAATTCACTTACAACTTAGAGAACATATTAAATTGTATAAATGGTTGCATGCAAACTTTTCATTATTAACTATTTCCACCGACCTCAATAGGTCAAATAATTTTTAAAAAGACCACCTAATACCTCATATATTGATTGATGTTTGTTTTAATGATTTACAGAAAGATTTGACTGGTGGAAATTTTACTGGTTAGATACATTTATAATTTCTGAGAAGACTTTCATCACAGAAGACTTTTTCCATGGACTTCAATAATTCCTTGCTTCTAACTAAAAACTTCAACTTTTATTCTCCTTTCTCTTTTTGAGGGAAATAAAGTAATCCATTTGGTATTTGTATCACTTAGTTTTTGCTCTCTAACTAACCGTGGCACAATTTGGTGTTTTGTTTCAGCTCCCTATTTATGTCATGATTCTGTAGATCGGCTGGTGGGTTCCCTGGTCTGGGTCTGCTTGATGTACCTGAGCTGGCCCCCCTTAAGTATCTGCGGTCCACTTGCAGATTGGCTGCTGGCTGGATGAACTAGCATGGCCCCAAGGACAGCTGTTTTCTGGAGTATCTTAGTTATCCTTCACGTGGTCTCTCATTTTTTGACATATTGGCTTGGATTCATTACATAGTAGTCTCTGCATTCTGAGAACGACAAAAGAAATCAAGCTCCATGACACAAGTGCTTTTAAAAGCCCTTCCTTGCTTCATATTTGCTAATGTTCAATCAGCCAAAACAAGTTACACCAGCAGCTGACAGTCAATAAGGAGGACATTACAAAAGGACACGGATAAAGGGGAGAAATTAGTGATTTTCTTTTGCCACCTGACAAAGTAAAATATTTCCTAGAGAGCCTTTGTAGATCTGTAAGGTGGCCATTGTAAATAATAAAGAGTTTGTGGGTAGATAGTACAAGACTAGAGATTTATAGGCTTAGTGAGATTTGTAAAGTTGTATTCTTCAAAATACTTTTCTGAATAGTGTATCAGTCACTGTCAAGCTGGGAGTGTCAGAAACCACACAGAAACTTGATTGAGCAAAGTTTTATATAAAGATTACTTATGAATAATAGGATATTGGTGTAACAGGGATTGACGGCTAAGCATAAAGAAAACCTAAAGCCTAGAGGAATAGCAAATATAGAGGCAGCCACTACCCACCCACAGGCAGTGTTTCAAAGACAGGAACAAATTTGGGGGAGTCCCCATCCTGCAAGGCTGAGATTCAGACCTAGTTGGAAATGTGGCCCAATGGAGAGTGGAAAAGTTCACCAGGCCAAGGCTGGAGGTCAGGAAACCATCTTTTGGGGGTGTTAGGGAAATTGGGCAGGAAGCTGGGGGTCGTGAGTGTTCTTGGCTTAGCAAGCAAGCCTGGCAGCTGAGAAGCTACCCAAGGGGATGTCACTGAAATTGGCTATGGGTGAACTCCTCGGGGACTCCTTTACCCAGATGAGATTATAGGAGGACAATGAAAGAAAACACCAGACCAGAGAGCAGACCCCTTCTTATAAGAGTAGCACTCCAGGGCCCTCTACTGTCAAAGCTTTAACATCGAGCCAGCTGGCAAGGGAGAAACGTGTCCAAGGTTCAGCCCCAGTATCACAAGTAGGACAGTGAAGGGTAGAGTTAGAGTTGAGAGGCAATACATTGATAACTGACACAAATAGAAAACTCATTTGTGCAAAAAGTAAATGGGTAAGCTAAAAATGCATCTGATCATTGTCTATGGGAACCAAATATAAGCAATAGTTGGAGAAAGTTGATAATGACCTTTATAATACATGTTTCAGAGAATTAGTAGATTATCTTTTTTAAAGATTATTTGAGAGAGAGAGAGCACCTGGAGGGAGAGAGGGAGAGAGGGAGAACCTCAAGCAGACTCCTTGCTGAGTGCAGAGCCCAACATGGGGCTCGATTTCATGACCCCAAGATCATGACCTGAGCTGAAATCAAGAGTTGGATGCTTAACCAACGGAGCCACCCAGGCAACCCTAGAATTAGTAAATTATCTTTGATAATTTTTTAAAATATGACTCTTTAATTAACATTGAATATTAGATCAGTGTGTGATTTTTTTTACCTGTAAATTGCTTTATCATGTAAATATCAATAAAAGTCCACTTTTACCTGGCAGGATAGTTCATTTTTCATGTGATTGTCTATCTTTTGTTTTGCCAGCAAAATGTTATTTTTCACATTAAGAAAAGATTTTCCCAATTTTGAGAGAAGTTTAGGTATGTCTTCAATACTTTGATACAAATTAATGGTATTTAGTGTATGACTTGAGAAGCTGAGTATTAAAAATTTAGGGTATTACTATTGTAAGGACCATACAGTTTCACTGGGATAACTCTTTCCATTTACCGGAAAGTCAGTTATTGTAGCTAAATGGCAATGCAACTCTAAAATTGTTCCCTAATCTCTTAAACTGGAACTAGAAAAAAATATGTAGAATATTCCATATGTGGATTATCTGTATCTTGTAAGTTATAGAATTAGTGTTATATAATGCAGAATTTATTTAAAAATTGCAGAGCCCTTTCCTTGGAAGGAAGTGATTTAGTGACCAGTTGAGGACTTGTTTAAAAGGGAAAGATAGGACAATGGAGAAGAGTGGATCAGGGAGCAAGCAATCTTATCGCGTATAGCAGGAAGCTGATAAAGAGAAACGATGTCCAAGAAAATGTTTTTCAGAGTAGAAGTGTTCCAAGAAAGCACAAATCAGTGCCAGTAATGACACCAAATTAAGTTCATCCTGTTCATTCCTAAACTAGTCATACAATCAGGCCAGCTTCCTTAAAAAAGTTAGTGATGTTGGTAAAATGACTAGACACTTATGGTCCAAGCAACACACAAGAATTATCAAAGAGAATAGGATTATAGTTTAGGTGATTGGTTAAAATCTAAAATATGTGATAGAAAAGACAAATATTTTTAAGAAGAAAAGAATTTAGTGATATTAAAAACAAAATTGTAACTATTGTTAACATATGGCTTCAAAAATACATTTTTAAAATTCTGTCCCAAAGTATTGATGTACCTTACCTGCAGAAATTGTTTGGGATCTGAGTGAAATTTAGATTATTCTAAATTTTGGTCTCTAATACTCTTTTCCATCCAAAGTAACTAGAGTTTTTTTTTTAAGTTATTATTATTATTTTAAGAGAGAGAATGCACATGAGCAAGGGGAAGGGAAGAGGGAGAGAGGGAGAGAATCTTGACTCAGGGCTTGTTCTCACAAACCTGAGATCATGACCTGAGCTGATATCAAGAGTTGGATGCTTAATGGACTGAACCACCCAGGCATCCCTAAATTTTTATTTTAATTCCAGTTAGTTAACATGTAGTGTTATATTAGTTTCAGGTGTACGCTACAGTAATTCAATACTTTCATATATCACCCTGTGTTCATCACAAGTATACTCCTTAATCCCCATCACCTATTTAACACATCCCTCCACACACCTCCCCTCTGGTAACCATCAGTTTGTTCTCTATAGTTAAGAGTCTGTTTCTTGATTTGTCTCTCTTATTTTTTTCTCTTTGCTTATTTGTTTTGTTTCTTAAATTCCACACTTAAGTGAAATCATGTGGTATTTGTCTTTCTCTGTCTTATTTCACTTAGCATTATACTCTCTAGCTCCACATGTCATAGCAAATGGCTAGATTTCATTCTTTTTTATGGCTGAATAATATTTTATTGTGTGTATGTGTGTGTGTGTGTGCGCGTGTGTGTATACCACCTCTTCCTCATTTGATGGGCACTTTGACTTTGGACTGCTTCCATATCTTGGCTATTGTAGATAATGCTGTAATAAACATAGGGGTGCATATATTCCTTTGATTTAGTGTTCTTTTATTCTTCAGGTAAATACCCAGTTGCAATTGCTGGATCTGTTTTTAACTTTTTGAGGAAACTTCGTACTGTTTTCTACAGTGGCTGCCCAAGTTTGCCTTCCCACTGAGAATGCAAGTGGATTCCTTTTTCTCCACATCTTCCCCAACACCTCTTGTTTCTTGTGTTTCTGATTTTAGCTATTCTGATTCTGACAGGTGTGAGGTGATAGCTCATTGTAGCTTTGATTTGCATTTCCCTATTAAGTGATGGTGAGCATCTTTTCATGTGTTCATTGGCCATCTGTATGTCATCAATGGAAAAATCTCTATTCATATCTTCTGCCCGTATTTAATTGGATTATTCATTTTTTTGAGTTGTGTAACTTCTTTATAGATTTTGGACACTAGCCCTTTATCAGATATGTCATTTGCAAATGTCTCTTCCCATTCAGTAGGTTGCCTTTTAGTTTTATTGTTTCTTTCACTATGCAGAAGTTTAAATTATTTTTTATTTTAATGTAGTCCCAATAATATATTTTGGCTTTTGTTTTCTTTGCTTTAGGAGACCTATTTAGAAATAAGTTGCAGCAACCGATGTCAAAAAAGTTACTGCCTGTGTTCTTTTCCAGGATTTTTATGGTTTCAGGTTTCACATTTAGGTCTTTTATCCATTTTGAATTTATTTTTGTGTGTGATATAAAAAAGTGGTCCGGTCTCATTCTTTTGTATGTAGCTGACCAGTTTTCCCAACACCATTTGAAGAGATTATCCTTTTCCATTGGATATTCTTTCATGCTTTGTCAGAGATTAATTGAGAACCCCATATAGTTGTGGGTTCATTTCTGGGTTTTCTGTTCTGTTCCATTGATCTAAGTGTCTATTTTTTTGCCAGTGCCATACTGTTTTGATAACTACAGCTTTGAAATATAACTTAAAGTCCAGAATTATAATGCCTCCAGGTTTGTGAAGTACTAGTTTTTTTTTTAAGAGAAGCTTCAAACTACCTTTAAAAAAATGTCTAAACTTACTAAATTAAATAAACTTGTTAGTAATGAAGTGATAATAAGTCAATACTGTCAATACTAAAGGATGCATCACTTCAGGAATAGGCATGAGCTTATGAAAACCTGAAATATCTGTGAAAGGAAGGACTGGAAACATACTATAGGCCTAGCAAAGAAACCAGGACTTAAAAATAAGAGCCCATCTTGGGGAATATTGGCATGGCATTGAATAATCTTGGAAGTCTCTCCAGATCCATGAATCACCCCCCACACACACCTGGGAGTCACTTATTCCATAATAAAAATCTGTAACTTAGATAGCTATAATGGTATATTTCTCCTTTTGAGTATCTTTTGATTATTAAGAGGTCTAAAGGTAAGTATAAAATGTGCCAAAAGATGAGTTAGATCCTTGGTGTCAATATTTTGATGCTAGGTTAATGCAAATATAATAATGAATTTTGGAATAATTTTGATAATTTACCCATTTTTTCCATTTTAAAATAGCTTAGAGACTTAAAGTTTATGTATGAAATTATTGGTGTGATTTATACATTTTAGTGTTGAATCATTAGCTTTTATAGGTAGGATTTATATACTAGAATTTTTTTTGTGTGTATTATATTTATAATTGTACTATTCCATGCAGAAAACCCTTTGGACGTTAAAAAGAATATCAACTGACATCTGAAATCAGTGGCCAGAAAAATAATTTAATAAGATCTTGATGAAAATGTTATTTGACAAAATGGTGGTCAGTCTCTTTTACTGGGTTGAGTGATGCTTGGCTGTGGAGTAATGCCTTCTCTACTATAGGTACTGGATTTTGTTGTGCTGCCCAGGGATATTTGTAATTTTCTCCAAAACAAGATAATTACAAGGACTATATTTTATATTTTTATTTGAAGATGTAGTTTCATATGAAAGCCAGTTGAGATGTGGAGATTTTATCATATAATTTTCGAGGAGAAATTCCTGCTTTATGTTGAGAATGAAAGAAAAGATTAAGTTTTAGTGTTTGAGAAGGTATTGGTTTTGATTAATGGGAATATTGTGGATTAATCTTTTTCTGCTTTCAAATTTTAATTCCTTAAACATAGATGATCTATTTTATTTGGAATTTAAATATTAAAAACCACTGATTACAATGCAGGTCAGATACCCATATAGGGACAAAACAGGAAGGAGACTTGGGTAGGTGGCCTCAGACTGCTGTGTGGCTGTGAGTCTCTGTGGGCTGATGGGGAGCTCTGAGCAAAGAGTACTCATTAGAGGAATCCTGCGACAAGCAGAAATGACCAGTTTTACTGCCCTGCTCAGTCACTGGCTAGAAGCAGCCTGGGGAGGGTGTGGCCCTGGCGTGACCACTAGAGCAGATCCTCTAAAAGCAGCAACCAGAAGCTGCTGGCTAACTGTACTGCAGTTCTTCTTTAAGGGAGACCTTAGCGGCAATCCTCCATGACTGCCACACCCTGTGAAGTAGGCAGAGGAGAAACTGTTAGCCCAATTTAAAAAAGTTTTAGATAATTAAAAATGTTCAGTGTGATAGTGGCAGACTTTTGGGTTTCACAGTTGCCTCAAGTGGGTTTTCAAAGTATTTTTAAAAACTCAGTTGTAGTAATAGTCTTAAAAGATGGCCACTGTCTATTACTTCCATTCCTGGAGGTCAGTTTCTTCCAGAGGTGGCATCTATGGCCTCTCCCCTTGAATCTGTGTTGGCCTTATTCCTTGCTTTGGTGAATAGGATGTAGCCAAAGTGAAGTTCTACAGGCTTTAAGAGGACTTTTCTTTTCTTCCCTCTTGGAAACTAGACATCATGTAAATAGTCTGAACATAAATTCATTCCAATTATGATAAAATATCAGAACCAAATTGAGAACCATGCTACAAAATAACTGACTAGTACTTCTGAAAAGTGTGAGGACTAAGAAAGACAAAGCTGATAAACTGTTACAGATTAGAGGAGCTTAAGGAAAAATAATTTTTGGTTGCCTCAGTTGGTTAAGCACCCTACTCTTGATTTCAGCTCAGGCCATGATCTCAGGGTTGTGGGATTGAGCCCTGCCTTGGGCTCCATGCTCAGCACAGAGTCTGCTTGAGATTCTCTCCCTCTCCCTCTGCCCCTCCCCTTGCTATGCGTTCTCTCTCTCTCTAAAGAAATAAAGAAATAAATAGAATCTTAAAAAAAAAAAGAAACAAGGCACTTAGGAAGAAATTATAATACTAAACATATGCTTCCTTAATTTCAAAGGCTCTAGTATAAGAAATGAATAATTATAAAGAAAAACATGGAAAGCTCAAAAGTGAGGGAGTGATGGCTGCTGCCTGGGCTTCCAGGAAGAGGTGAAATTATGCTGGGTTTTCAAGGATGCATAAGAATTGAATTAGCAAAGATGTGGGTGGAGAAACATAAGTCTGGGTTGTGCATGTCATGGGTAAATGTGTGTGTACTGCAAAACATAGGAATTGTGAGTAAAGATTTTATCGCCCTCAAAGTGTTGTGTAAAATGATTGAAAGGAATGTTGGAATGAGGTTGTATATGGTCAACAATGCAGGCCAAGTACGAATTAATAGGTTAATATAATTCCTCAATATGAAAATATTTTCTTTTCTTTTTTTTTTTAAGATTTTATTTATTTATTTGACAGAGAGAAACACAGCAAGAAAGGCAACACAAGCAGAGGGAGTGGAAGAGGGAAAAGCAGGCTTCCCGTGGAGCAGGGAGCCCAATGCAGGGTTTGATCCCAGGACCCTGGGATCATGACCTGAGCCGAAGGCAGACGCTTAATGACTGAGCCGCCCAGGTGCCCCTGAAAATTTTTTCAGTAGGAGAAATATATTGAATGCCTTTTATGTTGACATTGCACTGAATGCCTAGGGGATGCAAAGAAGTACAAGATGTGGTTTAAATATAACTGCTCTTCATAAAACGGGCAACTGTCCATTTCTGCCTCTTGAAAACTTGCTCATCCTTCAAGGTCCAGCTCAAACGCTGTCTCCTCCAGAAGCTACTCTTTACAGCAGTAATGTGCTCACAGGTGTTCCTCCTGGTACCACTATTTGTGTACATGCCTTGGATTATTCTTTCATAGACCATGAGTCCTTAGAGGACAGACTTACCTTTGAGGCATTTTCTGATGGCTCAAAAAAGCAACATTGGCAGACCCAGTTTAATGAATGAATGTTGCTGATAAGACTGGAAGACGAATTAACATTTTTTGGGGTTATTTGTAGCATTTTCTACTCTTCTATATCCGATGCTACAACTACTTACCTAATCTGTGCACAATGGTTTGTGGTATCTGAGTCAGGAAGCCTGCATATTAGGACAGAAACTAAAATGACTCAAGGATTTTGCTCTTTTAGCAGCTTTGTACCTGCAGTCACTTAAATTTGGACATTTATAAAAGTTGGTGGCAAATAAGAATTTGCAGAGATTTCCATTAGGAGCATTAGCAGCAACCTGCTTAGACTTTAGTTCACTTTCAATAGATCTCTGGTATGATGTACAACCAGTCCTGTTAAACTCAACTCCAAATCCATTTCTTATCTGCATTTAGAAATGCAAATCTTCTTTTTCTCTCTTATGGAACACCTTATGGAAAATATTGCTTTCTATACTAATGATAGAAAAAGCTTTTCCATAAATGCTTTCCAATCTCTGATACTATTCTAAGTACAAATTTTAGTGTCTATGACATTTTTCAATTTAGAAGTGAAAAATTAGTAAATATGGTTATTTCTTCCTGTGTACCTGAATCATATGTCAGAAGCAGTAAAGATATTTTAAGCTACAAAAAATGTAGACAATATCTATCAGTCCTGGAGCCAATTGCTGACCTATTGCAAGTGCGACCATATTGGGGAAAGGAAAGTAATGCTGAGATGATTGATCAGTCATTCTTAATGGTATTTTTGTTGATTTCCTGCCGATTTTCCTATTGCTCTTTGAGCTTTTTTTCCCTTTTACATATTACTCTATTCATAGTCTGGCAAAAATTTTCAGAAAAAGTATCCAAGTGATGGGCTCACAGCAGGTGCTGGATCAAACAGGCCTTGTTCTCTGGCCCTTGGGAAGTCTGCATGGATCAGAGGAATCCAGGGGTTGCCCTTCAGATGACCTGTAGTAAAACTGCAGAGGACATGCTCAGTTTCTTTCCATGGATAAACAAAGTGTAGGTAAAATATTTTTGTTAGCTTGAATAGAGGAATTTATTTTATATACACACTGTCTATCTGTACAGTTGATTGAAAATGGCGTGAAGTAAATCTTGTCTAATAGATACTTATAGAAGAATATTATTTAAATAGCTAACCGTGTAAAGGTTTTACCTTTTGATCTTTGCAGGGATATACTGGTTTCAACTGAATATGGGACAAAAAAAATCACAAGAAATGGGAGGGCTGTATAGCGAAAAATGTGCATTCCCAATAACACGCGGTTTGAAAAGGTTAATATGAGCTTCAAAAGCCTGACAAAAGTGTCATGTCAATTTTGGAATTTGTCCATAGGTTTTAGCAATATTAACTTCTAAATATGGTACTTGGCTGAGACTATACTGATATAATCTTGCCTGTTTATGGAATGTGAAGTGTTCTTTTTGTTTATTTGATCTTTATGAACATTATAATTTGGCAAATATTTATTATCCTTTTTGTATATAGCATTGTTTTAGAAACTCAGAATGCAAAGAAGAATTGATATCACTCCTGTCTATACAGAACTTAATATTTAGTCAATTAGTAAAAGTTAATAAAAATGAGAGAAAAAGGAAATGGACTAAAATTTATTCTACTGAAAAGATTAAAGTCAGAATACTTTTGCTATTTGGGGAATCTCAGATCCTTTTTGTTTCTCACTAAGGTAAAAAGGAGTATTTGTTTTTTTCTCTAATCTGGTCAGAAGATACAGTTTTTTATGTGGCTTGTAAAGGTAGAGTGAAGGAGATTTCATTTTTATGTTTTAATTAAAGAAAAATGTTATTTTTAAAAATTTAATATTTTTATTTAATAGCATAATAAACATGTGTATCAATGCTTAGGTTAATATAATGAATTTTCTATATCTATATAAGCATTCTCAAAATTATGGAAATATTTACTAGGTTTATTTTCTTCAAATTAGCAGAGAGACCTAATACTCTTACAGGTATCACTTAAAACTTATGGTTAAAAAATTCAGTTCTATGGAGACTATATTTTTTAAATCTCCAAATGTCCAATTCTACTTTTCCTAGAACATAACATACAATTAAAGAGTTTCCTATTCTAGGTGTAAAAGAAGGTTACATTGTCATTTAACCTTTTCTTTCCCCTAAGTACTTGATATTTCTCATAATTCTTACACTATATTAGGAAAATGTTGACAATATATTTATTGAACATCACACAGGTTTTATGTTTACAAATTTGCAAGATAACAGTCTACTCATTTTGGACATGTAGTCTGTTGGGACTTGGAGGGCAATTAAGATTAAAATCAGATAAAAACAGAGTGAAGTTGATACTTGGTGAGGGGCAGATGCAATTTGTCTGTGATTTCATTTATTTGCAATACTTCATAATACTGGCATATTTATGTGTGCCTTTTTTTTTTTTTTTAAAGATTTTATTTATTTTTGACATAGGGACAGATAGAGTGTACAAGCAGGGAGAGAGGCAGAGGGAGAGGGAGAAGCAGACTCCCTGCTCAGCAGGGAGCCCAATGCGGGGCTTGATCCCAGGACCCTGGGATCATGACCTGAGCTGAAGGCAGATGCTTAACCCTCTGAGCCACCCAGGCGCCCCTTATGTGTGCCTTCTTATTGAAGTCATGGTGAAGTATGGATCATCACACAAGCAAACCACTGGGTTTTTGTTTTATTAGAAAAATGCTCACTGGGAAGATCACATATTAATTTTGGAGTGACCTGTGCTTAGATGAGGATTAAACTAGAATATGGTTTTCAAAATGCTCTTCGTTTCAGGTCAATCATTCTCATAATGATGTCACCATATTTTTAGTCTCCACATCAGATAAGCATTGCTACTGCTCTCTATAATTTTCAGTTCTACTGTTTCTTATTGTGACAATTTAGATATGTTTTGTAAGAATTTAGAATGTCAAGTTTTTATTTAAAATATTATGTAATTTTAAAGCTTATTTTTGAGGGCTCTGGCTAATAAAAAGACTAAAATTACAATAAAACATTTTGAAAAATTCTGTGAAAGACACATTAAATTGCAGTGTATTTACTAAAAGGCAAAGAAGCGTTGATATTGTCTTAGGAAATCCTGGTAGAATGAGCTAAATGCTAGGATGTGATAGATAAAACACTTAGCTCCAAGACATTTATGCTAGCAGGGCCTACATTAATATAGACAGCTCAAAGTAGTAGAAAATTAAGAATTTTTATAGTGCCTTTATTGTGTAGCTTTTATAGTGAAACTTAGCTACTTCAACCTAACTTAAAAGAAAGTAGCAGAATTATATACTCTTGAAATTTATGCCACTCACAAATTTTAACACACTTATAACTTTAACAAGGCCTAGTAGGAGTCCTTACAACATGTCTGTATAAATGGCTAAGAATTATTTGTGATTAGTAAGCTGATTATAAGTGTATGCATGTGTGACACTAGGAGGACCATTAAGAAAAGTTATTCCTTTAAGTTGCTTAAAAATGTCTCCTACAGGGCGCCTGGGTGGCTCAGTCGTTAAGTGTCTGCCTTCGGCTCAGGTCATGATCCCAGGGTCCTGGGATCGAGCCCCACATCGGGCTCTCCCTGCTCAGAGGGAAGCCTGCTTCTCCCTCTCCCACTCCCCCTGCTTGTGTTCCTGTTCTCGCTGTCTCGCTCTGTCATATAAATAAAATCTTTAAAAAAAAAATGTCTCCTACAATCTTAGTTATACCATTAATTTGTAAGAAAACATTTGTTTCAAAGATAATACAAAGGTAAACACATTACCGGTTTTAGCTGAAATGACTACAAAAATCAGAAACATCAACATCCAGTTTAGTGAGAACCTCATGTCTAATAGTTGAGAATTCAGAATTCTTGGAATAACTAATTTTTCTATAAAGATCTACTTAGGTTTCTTTTCCTATTTCCCCTTTAGGAGTAATTTTCCTTCTTGTTTATGGGCCACATAATCATGCCAACTGATATACACCAGGCTGAGCAAGACTATCCTCTCTTTTGGGCCATTGACTATCTGGCTCATACCTTCCCAGTTGGGTAGCAGGACAGTGGGAGTAGCTGCATGCTTAAAAGATCTTTCAGGATCTGCAGAAGGGGATAAAGAACCATAAGAAAGTAAGAACATATTCACCTAATCTTAAGGCTATTGTGTGAAGAATGAAAATTCAAATTGTACATGAATATGAAAATTTCTACCTACTCCTTGAGATGCAAAATTAAATAATTTAAAAATAGAAATATTTTCTCTCTTCTATTCTTGGGAACTGCATATGAGTGAATTTTTCTAAGTACTTCATGTACTTTCTCTCTCTTTTTCTGGAGTTACATCAGGTATTAGACATTAGAGGATTCCTTATGGATTGAAGAGAATGTTTAAAGGTAATAGTTACTCTTGTGAAAGATGAAGAAAAAACTTATTAGGAAACATGGAATTTCTAGCAAAATGATTCCCTTTTAGCTAAATTCCCTACCGTTACAAACCATTAACTAGCAATTTCTATATTGTTTTCACATTCAGTGAACTTTCTAGAATGGATGTCTACGAAGATAGTTCACGGGAAGGCATTTTTCCTTTTTTTCCCCTAGTACTTGACCATTTCCTTTGGGTGAATGTCAATAAATAAGAGCTAGCTGCACTTAGATGGTCCATTTATTACCTATAACTTTAATCCTTAAAGTATGATTCCTGGACCAGTAGGAGCAGCATTACTTCATAACCTGTTAGAAACGTCTGTTCTTGGGCTCTACCCAGGATCTGGGTGATCAGAAACTCTGGGACTATGGTTTAGTAATTTATGAGTCACCCTCCAGATGATTCTGATACATGATAAATTTTGAGAACTACTGCTCTACATGATGAGTTTGGGCCATGAAATATCATTCGTCATGAAAAAACATTAAATAGATATCTCCCCTCTGCTACTAATTCTAAAGGATGTCTTAGTTGCGTGAAACATCGAGTCAGAGAGCATCCTATTTAATTTCCCTCTGTAGTAGAAAATAAGTGTGTTAATTTTCAATTGGTTTCTAGGTAATAGTTGTGTGAGATTTACATAAACTTTTTAAAAAATATGCAGAATATAAAAGTCTGATTAAAACATGTCTTTATCTATAAACTGATATTTCAAAATATAGTAGTAGAAACTTTGACCAGTGTACTATCATCCAGATGTTTGTGCACCCTTTGGGATGTAGCTCATTTCAAGGTCTATATAGTAGAAACAAATTGCACATTTATACAGCCAATGACTAACTGAATTCTCTCAAGAACAGTGTGAGGTTTTTATGTTTGAGCATGTTCTGTGTTCTGCTATTTTGGCAATGAGATATCAACAATGACACCTTAGTAGCAGTAGAAGCATACTTTTACCATATGGGTTATACAGCTTAGGACTGTGTCTTTTGGCTACATTTAAAAACTCCAGTTTAAGAAGATAATAAATAAGATTAACTTGAATAAGCCATAAACCACATCATAGATTAAACATTTTCCTTCAACTTGATTGGCACCTTATTCAGGAAATATACTGGAGAGAAGCCAGTTAGTCACAGTAAATAACTATTAAAGATATATGCTAAATTCAAGAAATACTGCCAATGTGCCAACCAAAATTTGATTTATAAACTAAGTGAAGATTGTTAGCTTTATTATAAAATATTTATTATATAAATCTTTAGTACTTCTAAACATGTTTTATTTGAAACTTTATTCATTTTATATATTGACTTTCCTTACAGAAGTCAATGAATTATAGAAAGATCACTCAAACAATATTTATCATTATGATAATAACTTTGAGAGCAGGAGGTGGAAGGTTTCAGATGGGTAAGGAGAAAAAAGGGAAAGAGGTAGGAGGTGAAGTGGATCAGGATGATTTTTGCTTATTATAGATAACATACTCTGGGGGCTGGTGCAGCGGAAAACTATGTACTTTAGTTGGGAGCATGAGTTAAGTTCAGCATGAATTGATAAGATTGAAGAACATCTGGTCATTTTGAAAGCAGTTGGCCACTGAACAGTTATTTGATTATTAAATGAAACTTGATTTTTCTGAAGACTATAATACACTATATATATTATATATGTATATACTATACATTATATATATTATATATGTATATACTGTACATTGTATATAGTATATATATACACACCTTGTGTCTATGTGTGTACACATATATATACACACAATGTATAATTACTCATACAACATATTTTTCTTTGTGTGTTGAAAGCATCTTTTTGAAAATTTAAATTCAATTAGTCAACAGAGCACATCATTAGTTTCAGATGTAGAGTTCAGTTATTCATCAGTTGCATATAACTCCCAGTGCTCATCACACCATGTGCCCTCCTTAACAGACATTTCTCCAAAGAAGACATATGAATGGTCCATAGACACATGAAAAAATGCTCCACATCACTTGACATCAGGGAACTACAAATCAAAACCACAATGAGTACCACCTCATACCAGTCAGAATGGCTAAAATTAACAAGTCAGGAAACAACAAATGTTGGTGAGGATGCGGAGAAAGGGGAACCCTCTTAACACTGTTGGTGGGAATGCAAGCTGGTGCAGCCACTCTGGAAAACAGTATGGAAGTTCCTCAAGTTAAAAATAGAACTAGCCTATGACCCAGCATTTGGCACTACTAAGTATTTACCCCAAAGATACAAATGTAGTGATCTGAAGGGGCACTTGCACCCTGATGTTTATAAATATTTTTCTTAGAAAAAATTTAGCTTTGACAAGCAATGAACAACTGGCAATAAATTAAAGCAAACCGTCAGAACATATTTAAGAGGTAAATTACCTCTAAATAAAGCTGAGAAGAAAAGTAAGTTAATAAAATGTGTAAGAATATATGGTTGTCCTGGAATCAAAATGCTGCTGGCAGAATTTAGAAACCAATGGAATTCCAATGGTGAAAACCTAAACATTGTATTGATTGTTGCATTCCTAGCACTTAACCTAGAACTAGCATGTAGAAGTCACTTAAGTTTGTTAAACACATAAATAAAGTTAAATACTCATGATTATAGTGATATCAGCAAGATGGCACAATAGGAATCCTCAGGCCTTGTTTCTTCGCAGATACACTGATTTAACAACACTATATGGTCCAAAAAACCTTCATGAGAACTCCAGAAACCATTTAAGAACTTGTAGTACTCCAGGAAAATTCAAAACCAAGAATAGTCACATCGAAATGGGTGAGAAAAACTATTTCATCCATGGTAGTACTTCCCTTAAGCCAACACTTTATCATAAACAGGAGTAAACCTACTTGCAGCTTCTCACTCAAGAGGGAAAAAAAGAGTGAAATGTATGTCCAGCACTCTGGCTTTACAGAGAACTGCGTAAGGAACTGTAATATGTCTTACCTGATTCTCAGCACTGATGGAACTAGCATATTTTGGATACCTGGGGGATGCTGTGAACAAGAGCAAGCTCAGAGAGCTGTTGCAGTGTTAGACAACCTGCATTACAGCAGACAGACACCAGAGGGAAGCAAGAGATTACATGCTCCTGGAAAATAAAACAAAGCAAAAAACCTGCAAAACTCTTTAATTGGGAAATTACATGCATAGCCCAGAGAAGATGCCTTCCCAGAAAAGGTTGGGGAGGTCCCCCCAAATCCCTGGACAGCTTAATTGGTGAAAGTTTTCCCTGAAGGCACCCAGTCCACAAAGACTGGGAGGGGTGGATGTCTTTTCAAATGCACACATCTCAGGAAAAAGTAACAAAATATACAATAAGTGGGGGAATGGGGGGGGTGGGATGATGGCCTCATCAAAGGAACAAACTCTCCAGAAACTGACCCTGAAGAAATGGAGATCTATGAATTACCTGACAAAAAAGTCAAAATAATCTTCTTAAAGAAACTCAATGGGCTACAAAGTAACATGGACCACTGAACAAAATCAGGAGATTAATGCATGAACAAAATGAAATTATCAACAAAGAAATGGAGATAATAAGAATCCAGCAGAAATTGTGGTATTTTGTAATAACTGAATTGAAAAATTCACTTAAGGGGCTCATCATCAGACTTGGTCAAGCAGAAGAAAGACTTGGTAAACTTGAAGACAGGTTATTTGAAATCACTGAGTCAACGGAACAAAAAAAAGAAAAGAATGACCACTAAAGAAAGCCTAAGGGACTTATGAGATACCATCAAGTAGACCAAAATACACTTTATGAAACCTCCATAAAATTTCATTTTATAAGAGAGAAAAGACCCGAGAGCTTATTTGAAGAAATCATAGCTGAAACTTGCCAAATTTGGGGAGGAATATGGACACCCAGATTCATGAAACTCAAAATATCCCAAATAGGATGAATTAAATCTGCACCAAGACATAACCACATTGTCAAAAGTCACAGAATTTTGAAGCAGCAAGGAAAAAATGACTTGTCCCATACAAGGGAGCTCCCATAGCCAATCAATGGATTTCTCAGCACAAACCTGAAGGCCAGAAGGGAGTGGGATAATATATTCAAACTGCTGGAAGAATAATTTTGAACCAAGAATATTATATCAAGCAAAATTGTCATTCAAGAAAGAAGGAAAAATAAAGAACTTTCCAGATAAAGACAGAGGGACTTTATCACCACTATACCTGCCTCACAAGAAATGGCACAGGGCATCCTTCAAGTTGAAACTAAAGGATTGTTAGACAGCAACACAAAAGCATCTGCAAGTATAAAGCTCTCTGATAAGGGTTTATATATAGACAAATACAGAATCCTGTAATAATTAATAGTGGTGCATAAATCACTTTTAGTTCTGGTAGATAATTTAAAAGATAAAAGCATAAAAATAGTATGGTTATAAAATTGTGTAAATGAACACAAAATACAAAAAAAGATATAATTTGGGACATTTATAATATAAAGTGGGAGGGGTGTAAAGAAGAGATGTGTGTGCAATTGAAGTTAAGCTGTTATCAGTTTAAAATAGATTGCTATAAGATGATTTATGTAATACCCATGGTAACCACAAAGAAATAATCCATAGAAGATAAACCAAAAAAAAGAGAGAGGAAGCACTTTATTACAAAAAAATCAATGAAACACACAAAAGAGGCAGAAAAATAGCAGAGACAAAATAGAAGACCTACAGAAAACAATTAACAAAATGGCAATAGTAAGTCCTTCCCTATTACTAATTATTTTAAATGTAAATGTACTAAACTACCTAATCAAACTAAATGAAGTGATTGCACCTTCACTTATTTCACCCATCCTGCCACTCACCTCCCATCTGGTAATCATCAGTTTGTTCCTTATAATTAAGAGTCTGTTTTTTGTTCACTTATTTTGTTTTTTAAATTCCACATATGAGTGAAATCATATGGTATTTGTTTTTCTCTGACTGACTTAATTCACTTAGCACTATACTCCGTAGATCCTGGATGTGACAGGTGTGTGTATCACTGTTTGTCCATTCATTTATTGATGGACACAGTCTCCTTCCATAATGTGGCTATTGGAAATAATCCTGCTATAAACATAGAGGTGCACATATCTTTTCAAATTAGTGACTTTGTATCCTTTGGGTAAATCAGTAGTGTGATTACTGGATCATATGGTAGTTCTTTGCCCTATTGTGTCTTCTCGCCTCCTCTGTTGAAGGTTAATTGATCATATAATCATCGGTTTTATTTCTGGGCTCTCCATTCTGTTCTATTGATCTCTGTGTCTACTTTTGTACCACTACCACATTGTTTTGATTACTACAGCTTTGTAGTATGTCTTGAAGTCTGGGGTTGTGATACCTCCAGTTTTGTTCTTTTTCAAGATTGCTTTGGCTATTTGGGGTCTTTTGTTGTTCCATACAAATTTTAGTATTATTTGTTCTAGTTCTGTGAAAAATACTATGGGATTGCATTAAAACTGCAGATTGCTTTGAATCTTCGACAAAGCAGGAAAAAATATGCAGTGAAAAAAAGTCTCTGGGAAAATTGGACAGCCACATGCAGAAGAATGAAACTTGACCATTCTCTAACACCATACACAAAGATAAACTCAAAATGGATGAAAGACCTCAATGTGAGACAGGAATCCATCAAAATCCTAGAGGAGAACATAAGCAGTAACCTCTTTGACATCGGCCACAGCAACTTCTTTCAAGATACATCTCCAAAAGCTAGTGAAACAAAAGCAAAAATGAACTTTTGGGACTTCATCAAGATAAAAAGCTTCTGCATAGCAAAGGAAACAGTCAACAAAACAAAGAGGCAACCCACAGAATGGGAGAAGATATTTGCAAATGACACTACAGATAAAGGGCTGGTATCCATGATCTATAAAGAACTTCTCAAATCACATGAAAAAATGTTCATCATCATTAGCCATCAGGGAAATTCAAATCAAAACCACATTGAGATACCACCCTACACCAGTTAGAATGGCAAAAATTGACAAGGCAAGAAACAACAAATGTTGGAGAGATTGTGGAGAAAGGGGAACCCTCTTACACTGTTGGCGGGAATGCAAGTTGGTACAGCCACTTTGGAAAACAGTGTGGAGGTGCCTCAAAAAATTAAAAATAGAGCTACCCTATGACCCAGCAATTGCACTACTGGGTATTTACCCCAAAGACACAGATGTAGTGAAAAAAGGGCCATATGCACCCCAGTGTTCATAGCAGCAATGTCTGCAATAGCCAAACTGTGGAAAGAGCTGAGATGCCCTTCAACAGATGAATGGATAAAGAAGATGTGGTCCATATATACAATGGAATATTACTCAGCCAACAGAAAGGGTGAATACCCAACTTTTACATCAACATGGATGGGACTGGAGGAGATTATGCTAAGTGAAATAAGTCAAGCAGAGAAAGTCAATTATCATATGATTTCACTTATTTGTGGAACATACGGAATAGCATGGAGGACGTTAGGAGAAGGAAGGGAAAAATGAAGGGGGTGGAAATCAGAGGGAGAGATGAACCATGAGAGACTATGGACTCTGAGAAACAATCTGAGGGTTTTAGAGGGGAGGGGGGTGGAGGGATGGGTTAGCCCAGTGATGGGTATTAAGGAAGGCACATACTGCATGGAGCACTGGGTGTTATACGAAAACAATGAATTATGGATCACTACATCAAAAACTAATGATGTATTGTATGGTGACTAACATAATAAAATTAAAAAAAAAAACCTGTAGATTGCTTTGGATAGTATGGGAATTTTAACAGTATTTGTTCTTCCAATCCATGAGCATGGAATGTCTTTCCATTTCTTTGTGTCGTCATCTTCAATTTCTTTCATTAATATTTTATAGTTTTCAGAGTACAGGTTTTTCACCTCTTTAAGTTTGTTTTTAGGTATTTTTGGTGCAATTGTAAATGGAACTTGCAAATGGCTTGCAAAAAACTATTCCCATTCTGTAGATTACCTTTTCATTTTGTTAATTGTTTTGTTGTGTATAAGCTTTTGTGTTCATAGTCTCATTTGTTGTTTTTTTTTCTTTTGTTGTGGTTTTGGCATTGTCCCTCCAAAATATTCCCTAGAGCAATATCAATGGGTTTCTTTCCTATGCTTTCTTCTAGGAGGTTTATGGGATTAAATCTTAGTTTTAAGTCTTTTATTCATTTTGAGTTAATTTTTGCAAGTGGTATGAGATAGGGTCTAATTCTCATTGATCTGCATGTGTTTCTCCAGTGTTCCCAGTCCCATTTGTTGAAGAGACTCCTTTTCCCATTGTATATTCTTGGATCTCCTATTAAATATTAGTTGAATGTATGTGCTGGGGCTTAATTCTGGATTCTCTATCCTGTTCCATTGGTTGATGTACCTACCAAACTGTTTTTATTACTATGCCTTTGGAGTATAATTTGAAATCTGGAAGCATGATACCTTTGGGTTCATTGTTTTTCTCAAGATTGCTTTGGCTAGGGCGCCCGGGTGGCTTAGTCAGTTGAGCGGCTGCCTTCAACTCAGGTCATGATCCTGGGGTCCTGGGATCGAGCCCCACGTCCAGCTCCCTGCTCAGTGGAAAGCCAGCTTCTCCCTCTCCCTCTGCCTGCCTCTCTCCCTACTTATGCTCTCTATCTATCTGTCAAATAAATAAATAAAATCTTAAAAAAAAGATTGCTTTGGCTAATTGGGGTCTTTCAGGGTGCCCACATATTTTTAGAATTGTTTCTTCTATTCCTGTGAAGAATGCTTATGTATTTTGATGGGGATTGCACTGAATCTGTGGATAGTTCCTGATCCATGAATATGAGATCTTTTTTCATTGATTTTTTTTAAATTTCTTTCAGTAAAGTTTGTAGTTTTCATTCTTCAGATTTTTCACTTCCTTGAATAAATTTATTTTTAAGTATTTTATTGTTTTTGATACTATTGTGAATGGGATGACTTTCCTTATTTTTCAGATGCTTTTTTCATTCATGTAAAGGAATGCAATCATTTTCTATATGTTGATTTTGTATCCTGCCACTTACTAAAATCACTGATTAATTTTGATAGTTTTTTGACTGATTCATAGCGATTTTCTGTATATAAGATCATATCATCAGCAAATAATGATAATTTTACTTCTTTCTTTTTGACTTGGGTGACTTTTCTCTCTCTGTCTTTCTTAATTGCTTTAGCTAGGACTTCCAGTACTCTACTGAATAGGAGTGGTGTGAATGGACATTCTTGCCTTGTTCCAGATTATAAAAGAAAGTGCTTTCAATTTCTCTCCATTAAGTATAATGTTAGCTGTGGGTTTGTTGTATATGCCTTTTATTATGTGGAGTTATGTTCCTTCTATATATAGTCTGTTAAAGGATTATTATCATGAAAGGATGATGTGTTTTGTTGCATGTTTTTCTGCATCTATTAAGATGATTATGTGATTTTTATCTTTCATTTTATTGATGTGATATATTACATTTATTGATTTTCATATGTTGAACTATCCCTGCATCTCAGGGATGAATCCCACTTGGTCATTGCATATAATACTCCTAATGTATTGTTGAATTCCATTTGCTAATATTTTGTTGAGAATTTTTATATCTATGTTAACCAGGAATATTGGTCTAAAGTTTTCTTTTGGTACATTTACCTGGTTTTGATATTAAAGTAATGCTGACTTTGTAGAATGAGTTTGGAAGTGTTCATTCCTTTTCAATATTTCAGTCTTCTTAAATTGGATAAAATTTGTTTTGTGGCCTATCATATGATCTATCCTGGACAATCTTTCATATGTACTTGAAAAGAATTTGTATTATATTCCTTTCAGATGGAATGTTCTGTGTATGTCTATTTAATCCATTTATTACAGAGTCTGGTTCAATTACAAGATTTCCTTGTTTTTTTTCTGTCTGGACAATCTATTCATTGCTTATAGTAGGGTATTGAAGCCTCTGTAATTATTGTATTGTTGTCTATCTGTACCTTATGATTTATTAGTTGCTTAAGATACTTTAGATATAAGGATACACATAGTCTGAAAGTAAAAGGATAAAAAAGATATTCCATACAAATAGTAACCAAGAGAGCAGGAGTAATTATATGTGTATCAAACAAGCAGATTTTAAGCCAAAAATTGTCACAAGAGACAAAGAAGGATATTATGTAATATTAGGGATCAATTTACCAGGAAAACATAACATGTATAAATATATATGCACCTAATAGCACAGCACCCAAATATATGAAGCACACACTGATAGAATTGAAGAAAAAAAAAAATAGTAACAAAGTAATAGAAGGCAATTTCAATATGCAACTTTTAATCATGGATAGAACAACCAGACAGAAGATCAGTAAAGAAACAGGGGTTTCAACAAAACTATAGACCAACTGGGTCTAACAAGATATATACAGAAAATTCCACTTAACAGCAGAGTATATTCTTCTCAAGTATACACAGAACATTCCCCAGGATAGATTATATTTAGGCCACAAAACAAGCCTTACCAAATTTAAGAATATTGCAATCATACCAAATATCTTTTCTGACCACAATGGAATGAAACCCCTACCCCCAAAACAAACAAAAACCCCAAAAACAAAAACCCAGAAAAATGCAAATATGTGGAAACTAAACAATACATTTTTAAAAATTTTATTATTTTTTAAAGATTTATTTATTTTAGTGGGAGAGAGAGCATGAGTGAGGGGGGCAGAAGGAGAGAGAATCCTCAAGCAGATTCCCCACTGAGCAGGGAGCCATGAGATCATGACCTGAGCTGAAATCAAGAGTCAGTTGCTCAACCAACTGAGCCACCCAGGTGCCCCCAAAATACACTTTTTTTAAAATTTTAATTTTTAAAAAAAATATTTATTTGAGAGAGAGAGAGCACAGGCAGGGCAGAGGGGCAGAGGGAAAGGGAGAAGCAGGCTTCCTGCTGAGCAGGGAGCCCCCTATGGGGCTCAATCCCAAGACCCTGGGATCATGACCTGAGCCAAAGCAGACACTTAACCTACTAAGCCACCCAGGTGCCTCCCAACAATACATTTTTTAAAAAACCAATGAATGAAAGCAGAAATCATAAGGGAAATTAGAAAATGGCCTGAGACTAACGAAAATGGAAAGACAACATACAAAAATTTATCAGAGTCACCAAAAGCAGTACTACGAGGGAAATTTATAGTGGTAAATGCCTCCATTAAAAAAAAAAGATTGCAAATAAATATCTAACTTCAGACCTCAAGGAACTAGAAAAAGAACAAACTAAACCCAACATTAGCAGAAGGAAGAAAGTAATAAAGATTGGAGAAGAATCAACAAGAGTTGTTTTTTGAAAAGATCAATAAAATTGGTAAATTCCTTAGGTCGGCTAGGTAAGAAAAAAAAAGAAGACTCAAATAACAAAAAATAGTAATAAAAAGTATTACAATTGATGCCACAGAAATGAATAGGATCATGAGTCTATAATGAAAAATTATATGCCTACATGTGGGAGAACATAAAGGGAATAGATTAAGTTCTAGAAGCATACAACTTAAGACTGAATCACAAAGAAATAGGAAATCTGTAAATAGTAAGAAGATTGAATCATTAACCAAAAACTCCTAGCAAAGCAATGTTAGGACTGGATGGCTTCACTGATGTATTACACCAAACATTTAAAGAACTAACATCAATATCTCTCAAATTATTCCAAAAAATTTAAGCAGAGGGAATACTTCCAAATGCTTTTTTATGAGGCCAGCATTATCTGATACCAAGACCAGACAAAGATACTACAAGAAAGAAAATGATAAGTCAATATCCCTGATGAGCATAGATGCAGAAATCCTGAACAAAATATTAGCTAATTGAATTCAACAACATATTAAAAGGATTATACACTGTGACAAAGTGGGATTTCTTTCTGGAATGTAAGGATTATTGAACATATGAAAATCATCAATGTAATACACCACATTAAAGAATGAAGGACACTACCACATGTTCAGTCAATTGCTGCAGAGCAAGCATTTGACAAAATTCAACATTCTTTCATAGTACAGACATACTTTGGAAATATTGTGGGTTTGCTTCCAGACCACCACAATAAAGCAAATATCACAATAAAGCAAGTCAATTTTTCTGCTTTTTTGGTGCATATACAATTTATGTTTATACTATACTGTAGTCTAGTAAGTATGCAATAATATTTCTAAGAAAACAATGTACATATCTTAATTAAAAATACTTTAATGTTAAAATGCCAATCATCATTTGAACTTTCAGTAAATCGTAATCTTTTTGCTGGTGGAGGGTCTTGCCTCAGTGTTGATGGGTGCTGACTGGTCAGGGTGAAGGTTGCTGAAGACTGGGGTGGCTTTGGCAATTTTTAAAAATAAGATGACTGTGAAGTTTGCTGCATTGTTTGACTCTTCCTTTCACAAATGATTTCCCTGTAGCATGTGATGCTCTTTGATAGCATTTTACCCACAATAGAACTTCTTTCAAAATTGGAGTCAATTCTCTCAAACCCTCCTGCTGCATTATCAGCTTGGTTTATGTAATATTCTAAATCTTTTGTTATTTTAACACTATACACACCATCTTCACTAGGAGTAGAAGAAACCACTTCTTTTGCTCACCCATAAGAAGCAACTCCTCATCCTTTCATATTTTATCATGAGATAGCAGTAATTCAGTCACACCTTCAGGATACACTTCTAATTCTAGTTCTCTTGCTATTTCCACCACATCTGCGGTTATTTCCTTCACTGAAGTCTTGAACCCTTCAGAGTCATCCATGAGAGTTAGAATCAACTTCTTCCAAACTCCTCTTGTTGATATTTTGATCTCTTCCGCAGAATCATGAAAGTTCTTAATTGCATCTACAAATTTCCTTTGCCAAGTTCCATCAGAGGAATTACTATCTATGGGAGCTACAAACTTACACAAGGTTTTTTTTTAAATAAGGCAGCTTAAAAGTGAAAATTACTCCTTGATCCATGGGCTGCAGAATGGATGTTGTGTTAGCAGGCATAGGAACAACATTCATCTCATTGTATGTCTTCATTGGAGCTAGATTGTATTATGCTAAATGAAACACATCAGTCAGAGAAAGACAAATGTCGTATAATTTCACTCATAAGTGGAATTTAAGAAACAAGACAGACTAACTTAGGGGAAGGGCGAAAAGGGAGAGAGGGAGGCAAACCATAAGAGACTCTTAACTGTAGAGAACAAACAGGATTGATGGAGGGGAGGTGGGCAGGGGATGTGCTATATGGATGATGGACATTAAGGAGGGCATTTGTTGTGATGAGCACTGGGTGTTAAATATAAGTGATGAATCACTAAATTCTACTCCTGAAACCAGTATTACACTATACACTATATGTTAACTAACGAATTTAAATAAAAATTGAAACTACAACAAAAAAGCTCTTGGGTGACCAGGCGCATTGTCAAAGAGCAATAATATTTTGAAAGAAATCTTTTATTCTTTACAGTAGGTCTCAACAGTGGGCTTAAGATAGTCAGTAAACCATATTGTAAACAGATGTGCTGTCATCCAGGCTTTGTTGTTCCATCTATAGAGCACAGGCAGAGTAGATTTAGTATACTTCTTAAGGGCCCTGGGGTTTTCAGAATGGTAAATGAGCATTGGTTTCCACTTAAAGTTGCCATCTGCATTAGCCCCTAATAAGAGAGTCAGCCTGTCCTCTGAAGATTTGGTGCCAGTCATTGACTTCTCTTCTCCAGCTATGAAAGTCCTAGATGACATCTTCTAATATAAGACTCTTTTGTCTACATTGAAAATCTGTTTGTTTAGTGTGGCCACCTTTATTATCTTAGCTAGATCTTCTGGATAACTTGCTGCAGCTTCTACATCAGCGCCTGTTGCTTCATCTTACACTTTTATGTTATGGAGATGGCTTCTTTCCTTAAACCTCATAAACCAACCTATTCTAGCTTCAAACTTTTCTTCTGCAGCTTCCTCACCTCTCTGTCTTCATGGAACTGAAAAGAGTTAGGGTCTTGTTCCGGATTAAGCTTTAGTTCAAAAAAATATGACTGGTTTAATCTTGTATCCAGAGCACTAAAATGTTCTCCACATCAGCAATAAGGCTGTTTCTCTTTCTCATCATTTGTGTGGTTACTGGAATGGCACTTTTAATTTCCTTCAAAAATTTTTCCTTTGCATTTACAACTTGGTTAATTGGTGTGAGAGACCTCACTTTTGGCCTATCTAAAGTTTTAACATGCCTTCCTCAGTAAGCTTAATCATTTCTAGCTTTTGATTTAAAGTGAGAGACATGAATTTTCCTTTCATTTAAACACTTAGAAGCAATTGTAGGATTATTGATTGGCTTAATTTCAATATTGTTGTGTTTCAGGAAATAGAGAGGCCTGAATAGAAGGAGAGAGATGGAGGAATGGCTGGTCAGTGGAGCAGTCAGAACACACACAATATTTATTTAAAAAGTTCATTGTATTATATGGATGGATCATGGTGACCCAAAACAATTATAATAGTAACATCAAGGGCACTATTCATAGATCACCATAACAAATATAATAATCATAAACAATTTGAAATGTGATAATTACCAAAACGTGACAGACACAAAGTGAGTAAATGTTATGGGGAAATGGCATTGATAGATTTGCTCAATGCAGGGTGGCCACAAATCTTCAATTTATACAAAATGCGGTATTTGTGAAGTGTTATAAAGTGAAACACAATGAACTGAGGTGTGCCTATAAAATCACTCAACAAACTAGGAACAGAAGAAATTTCATCAACATAACAAAAATCATATATAGGAAGCCTACAGCTAACATCATATTCACTGGTTAGAAACTGAAATCTGTCCCTTTAAAATAAAAAAAAGCAAAGATTCCTACTCTTAGCCACTTCTATTCAATATAGTATTAGAAGTACAAGCCATAGAAATTAGGCAAGAAAAATAAATATAAAACATTTAAGTTGGAAAGAAAGAAGTAAAATAATCTACTTAACAGATGGCATGCTATTATGTGTAAAATCTCTAAAAATTACACACAAAAAACTATTAGAATGAATAAACAAATTCAGTGAAATTGCAGGACACAAAATCAACCTGCAAAAATCAGTTGTGTTTATACATCAACAATAAACAATCTGAAAAGAAAATTAAAACAATCCCATTTACATTAGCATCAAAAAATAATAAAATACATAGAAATGAACTTAACCAAGAGGTGGGAGACCTGTACTCTGAAAATTGTAAAGTAATCCTGAAAGTAAAGAAGATTAAAAGAAAAAAAAAAAAAAAGAAAATGGAAAGAACTCCATCCTGCTTTTATGGAGTGGAAGACTTAAAATATTCATATTTTTTTCTTTTCTTTTTTATTATTGTTATTTTTTATTATTAACATATAATGTATTATTTGTTTCAGGGGTACAGGTCTGTGATTCATCAGCCTTACACAATACACAGCGCTCAACACAACACATACCCTCCCCAATGTCTATCACCCAGCCACCCCATAACCCCCCCGCTCCAGCAACCCTCAGTTTGTTTCCTGAGATTAAGAGTCTCTTATGGTTTGTCTCCCTCTCTGGTTTTGTCTTGTTTCATTTTTTCCTGTCTTCCCCTATGATCCTCTGCCTTGTTTATTAAATTCCACATATCAGTGAGATCATATGATAATTGTCTTTCTCTGACTGACTTATTTCACTTAGCATAATACCCTCTAGTTCCATCCATGTCATTGCAAATGGCAAGATATCATTTTTTTGATGGCTGTGAAATATTCCATTGTATATATATATACCACATCTTCTTTACCCATTCATCGTTTGATGGACATCTGGGCTCTTTCCATAGTTTGGCTATTGTGGACACTGCTGCTATAAACATAAAAAAAAAAAATAAAAAAAAACCCACTTCATTTACATGCCATAAGATTTACCCATAAGTGTAAAATTTAATAATTTTTCACCAATTCATAGAATTGTGCAACCATCACCACAGTCCAGTCTTAGAATATTTGCATCACTCTATAAAGTTCCCTTAGGGACCTTTGTGATCAGTCCTTGTACCCAGCCCTAGGCAATTAGTGATGTGCTATCCATGTCTATAGATTTGTCTTTTCTGGGAACTTCATAAATATGTGGTCTTTTGTGTCAGAATTCTTTCACTTAACATCATGTTTTTGAGGTTCCTTGATGTTGTGGAAAATATTGGTGGTTGGTTACTTTTTATTGTTTAATAGTATTTCATTGTGTAAATATATCATATTTTGTTTATCCATTACACAGTGGGTGGACATTAGGATTTTTTCCAGTTTAGGACTATTATGAATAATGCTTCTGTCAGATTCATGTGAAAGCCTTTGTATGGACACATGCTTTCATTTCTCTTATGCTAATACCTACGAGTAGAGTTGGTGACTCATATATGGTAGGTTTATGTTTAACTGTTTAAGAAATTGCAGGACTCTTCTGAAGTGGCCGTACTGTTTTGCATTTCCACCAGCCTTGTAGGAAGCTTTCAGTTTTTCTTCCTCAGTAACAGTTGATAATGTCAGCCTTCAAAAATATAGCCATTCTGTCAGAATGTAGTGGTATCTTATTGTGGTTTTCAATTTGCAATTCCTAAAAGACTAATGACATTGGGCATATTTTCATGTGTGTGTTAGTCATCTTACATCTTCTGTGGTGGAATGTCTATTAAAATCTTTTGCCCATTTAAAAAAAATATATACTACCCAAAGCCATTCATAGATTCAATGCAATCTCAAAATCACAATGGCTTGTGTGTGTGTGTGTGTGTGTGTGTGTGTGTGTAAATAGAAGTCATTCTAAAATTCATATGGAATGTCGAGGGACCCTGAACAGCCAAAACAGTTTTGAGTAAGAAAAACAAAGCTGGAAGCCTGGCACTTCCTGATTTCAAAACTTTTACAAACCTACAGTAATCAAAGTAATCTGTTATTAGTGCAAAGACAGACATATAGACCAGTGGAACAGAATAAAGAGCCCAGAAATAAACCTTTACATATTCAGTCAAATGGATTTTTGATAAAGGCGCAAAGGTTACATACTGGGAAACAGATGGTCTCTTTAAAAAATGGTGCTGGTAAAATGATTCACATGCAAGAAGAATGAAGTTTGACCCTTACTTTATGCCATATACAAAAATTAACTCAAAGTGATTAAAGACCTAATTGTAAGACCTGGAACTATAAATCTTCTAGAAGAAAACATAAGGGAAAATCTTCATGATGTGGGATTTTGCAATGATTTCTTGGATATGACACCAAATGCCCAGGCAACAAAAGTGAAGATTCATGAATGAGACTACATCAAATTTTTAAATTTATGCACAACCAGAAACAATCAACAGAGTGAAAATGTAACTGACAGAATGAAAGAAAAAAAAGGAAAATATATCTATTAAAGGGTTTATATTCAAATATATAAACAACTGCTAAAACTCAACATAAAAATGTAACTTGATTAAAAAGTGGGCAAAGAACTTGAATAGACATTTTCCAAAATAGATACAGAAATGACTGACAAGCATATGAAAAGATGTTCAACATCACTAATGACCAGGGAAATGCAAATCAAAATTATAATGAGATGTCACCTCACAACTGTTAGGATGTTAGGACCATTATTTAAAAAAAAAAGATAACAAATGATGTTGGGGATGTGGAGAAATTTGGAACACTTTGTGCACTGTTGATGGGGATGTGAAATGATGCAGTCACTGAAAAATTCTATACAGGTTTCTGAAAAACTTAAAAAAATAACATTACCATATGATCCAGCAAACCCACTTCTGGGTATATATCCACAAGAATTGAAAACAGGGTCATGAAGAGATATTTTTACAGCCATGTTCATTGTTTATTGCAACATTACTCACAATAGCCAAAAGGTGGAAGCAACCTAAATGTCTGTTACAGATGAACGGATGATGAAAATTGTGTGTGTGTGTGTGTGTGTGTGTATGTGTATTAAACATCATGATTTTATTCAGCTTTAAAAAAGGAAATTCTGTCGTATACTACAACATGGATGAACGCTGACATTATGCTAAGTGAAATAAGCTAGTCACAAAAAGATAACAATTACATGATTACATCTATAGGTGGTACCTAAAGTATTCAGACTCTTAGAAACAGAAAATAGAGTGGTGTTTCAGGGGATTGAAGGAAGGCGGGAAAAGGAAGTTTTTTTTTAAAGATTTTATTTATTTATTTGACAGAGAGAGACACAGCGAGAGAGGGAACACAAGCAGGGGGAGTGGAGAGGGAGAAGCAGGCTCCCTGCGGAGCAGGGAACCCGATGTGGGGCTCTATCCCAGAACCCTGGGATTATGACCTGAGCTGAAGGCAGACGCTTAATGACTGAGCCAACCCAGGCACCCCGAAAAGGAAGTTGTTTAATGGATATAGTGTTTCAGTTTTGCAAAATGAGAAAGTTCTAGGTTATCTGTCGCCCGCACAATATACATATAGTTAACACTATATATAGTGTTAACACTACTGTATATTTAACATGAAATTTACCATCTTAGCAATTTTAAGTACTTTTACCACAATAAAAAAGTACCTGTAAATAAAAACCACTCATACCATTTTGTCAACAAAATTATTAACTTAGAGTTACAACTTCCTTTTAAGTTGTAAATGTAATTATATTCTTTTAAGAACAAGTTTCTGACCCAGGTTTTGGTTACACTTAATGGAATTTTAAGGAGGCACGCATTTGGATTTCTGATATGGGAGAAACCACAGATTGTGAATCTGTATACATCAAATCAACTTGTTTTGTTGTGTCTTACTGTCTCATATAAAGCCAGGATAACATATTTGCCTTAAGTCTGGGTGTGTGGTTAAAATGTTCTGACTTAAAATATAGACACACAGAAAGCTTATTCTGAGAGGCAATTTGGGGCCCTTCTAATGGACAGGGGGGTTTTCTATAGATGTGGACTTGTGATTTTTGAGGAGTGACTCTCTGGATAGCAGCAGTGAATAGCAGCAGTCTTTATTTAAACTTGGTTAATAATTTTCTCGAGCAATGCTGGGGAGACTAGTTATTTCCTAGAATTGTTTCAAATATATAATTCAGAGAGGAAAGTATAACTCTTTTCTTCTCAATTCTTTTATTTTTTTTATTGATTGAAATTTCTTCTTTGAGAAATGCTAACATGTTTCCTCTTTCAACAAATACAAAGGGAAAAAAAATCAAGTAAAAGAAATTTCCAAATCATGCAGGACTTGTGGGACAAGTCTTTTTTGGTTTGAACCACAGGTAATAATAATACTGCTCTTAGTTTCTTTGTCTTGTCTGTGGTTTATTCTGTGGAGTAAGTCGGGAAAGGAGGTAGAAAAGGGAGAAATGGAATGTGTATGACTGAACTGGGTTTGAGTAGATACCATTCTAGGCTTTATCCTGTCCCATTTAGTCAACTAATGAAATCTATCAGAAAAGAAGAATTTTAGTACTGGTTCTGTCATGAAGTACTATGACTAGGTATTTTTTCTGAGAGGAACTTCAAAATCTCTTTTTCTAATGTCCATTGCATTCAGCTTTCATATTTATTAAAACTACTGAGTTAATTAAATTCTAAGTGTCTTGCTTAATTATTTTGCATATGTTATGGTGTTAGAGGGTTTCTTTTTTTTTAAGATTTTATTTATTTATTTTGGGGGGGGAGAGGGAGAGAGAGAAAACAAACACAAGTGGGGGGAGTGGCAGGCAGAAGAAAACGCAGGTTCCCTGCTGAGTAAGGATCCTGATGCAGGACCCTGGGATCATGACCTGAGCTGAAGGCAGACACTAAATCGACTGAGCCACCCAGGCATCCCAGAAGGTTTCTTTTTATAAGCTGATATATCGCTGTTTATCAAATTTATCACTTTTGTTTGTAGTCCCATGAGGACTGGGGCTAACTGGCTTGTTTATAGTTATCTCCTCAAAGGTATCATGGTACTTGGAACATAGCTTATGTTCAATAAATATTTTTAAGAATAAATACATGAATGAATCATAAGTGAATCAGGAGAATAATCCTTTCTACCCTGATTAAGACTTATAGATAAGGAATACAAATCTAACAAACCCTCTGGGAACCAAATAGCAACTTAAATTTCAAAAGTTTGTATCAAAATATTTTTGAATGAGAGTGAGTTCCTTTATGGTCAATTGTTCTTTCATTTATAAAATGAAGATGTAGAGAAGCTCATTCTTTTAAATTTAAATTCAATTAGCCAACATATAGTACATCATTTATTTCAGATGTGGAGTTCAATAATTATTGCATATAACACCCAGTGCTCATCATATCATGTGCCCTCTTTAACGCCCATCACCCAATTACCCCATCCTTCCAACCACCTCCCCTGCATTAACCCTGTTTGTTTCCTATAGTTAAAAGTCTCTCATGGTTTGTCTCCCTCTCTGATGACTTTCCATTCAGTTTTCCCTCCCTCCTCTGATGAGCCTCTCCACTGTTCCTTATATTCCACATATGAGTGAAATCATACAATAATTGCTTTTCTCTGATTGACTTATTTTGCTTAGCATAATACCCTCCAGTTCCATCCACAACAATGTAAAAGGTCAGCATTCATCCCTTTTCATGGCTGAGTAATATTCCACTGTATATATATATATATATACAACATCTTCTTTATCCATTCATCTGTTGATGGATATCTGGGTTCTTTCCATAGTTTGGCAATTGTGGACATCGGTGCTATAAACATTGGGGTGCAGGTGCCCCTTCAGATCACTACATTTGTGTCTTTGGGGTAAATACTTAGTAGTGCAATTGCTGGGTTGTAGGGTAGCTCTATTTTTAACTTCTTGAGGAACCTCCATACTGTTTCCCAGATGGTCTGTACCAGCTTGCATTCCCACCAACAGTATAAGAGGGTTGCCCTTTCTCTGCATCCTTGACAACATTTGTTGTTTCCTGACTTGTTAATTTTAGCCATTCCGACTGGTGTGAGGTGGTATCTCATTGTGGTTTTTGATTGGTATTTTTCTGATGCCAAGTGAGGTGGAGCATTTTTTTTATGTGTCTGTTGGCCACTTGTATGTATTCCTTGGAGAAATGTCTGTTCATGTCTTCTGCCCATTTCTTGACTGGATTCTTGGTTTTTTGGGTATTGAGCTTGATAAGTTCTTTATAGATCTTGGATACTAGCCCTTTATCTTATATGTCACTTGCAAATATCTTCTCCCACTCCATAGGTTGCCTTTGGACTGTTTCCTTTGCTGTGCAGAAGCTTTTTATCTTGATGAAGTCCCAATAGATCATTTTTGCCTTTGTTTCCCTTGTCTTTGGAGACATGTCTAGCAAGAAGTTGTTGCAGCTGTGGTCACAGAAGTTGCTGCCTGTGTTCTCCTCAAGGATTTTGATGGATTCCTGTCTCACATTTAGGTCCTTCATCCATTTTGAGTCTATTTTTATGTATGGTGTAAGGAAATGGTCCAGTTTCATTCTTCTGTATGTGGCTGTCCAATTTTCCCAACACCATTTGTTTAAGAGACTGTCCTTTTTCCATTGGATATTCTTTCCTGCTTTGTTGAAGATTAATTGATCATAGAGTTGAGGATCCAATTCTGGGTTCTATTTCTGTTCCATGGATCTATGTGTCCATTTTTGTGCCAGTGCCATACTGTCTTGATGATGACAGCTTTGTAATAGAGCTTGAAGTCTGGGATTGTGATGCCACCAGCTTTGGTTTTCTTTTTCAACATTCCTCTGGCTATTCGGGTTCTTTTCTGGTTCCATACAAATTTTATGTTTATTTGTTCCAGCTCTGTGAAAAATGTCATTGTTATTTTGATAGAGATTGCATTGAATGTGTCGATTGCTCTGGGTAGCATAGACTTTTTAACAGTATTTATTCTTCCAATCCATGAGCATTAATTATTTTTCCATTTCTTTGTGTCTTCCTTAGTTTCTTTCATAAGTGTTCTATAGCTTTTAGGGTACAGATCCTTTACCTCTTTGGTTAGGTTTATTCCTAGGTATCTTATTGCTTTTGATACAATTGTAAATGGGATCAATTCCTTAATTTCTCTTTCTTCTGTCTCGTTGTTAGTGTATAGAAATGCAACTGATAGAAAAGCTAATTATAAATGAAGATTCAAGATCTGAGGGTGGCAGCTGAAGGCTACATACAGAACACTGATTGTGAAATGCTAGAAACTTATTACAAAGCAAAAGTCATTAAGATAAACATTCAAACTGAATATGTACTTCTGGCTGACAGAGGTAAAAAAAAAATCTGTTTACTATTGCTAGTTTCTTCTAAGTTTGATTTGTAACAGCTCTAGTTCCTTGCTATCAAAGAGGCATGAGGAGGGTGAATAGAGGTGATACCAACTTATTGGGCTTGTTATCATAATAACCTCAATTTGGCAAGCTTAAATGGTTCTGGAAGACCAAGTATGGATTCTTTGTTAGCTTAACCAAATCCAATTTAAATTACTCATTGTCTACATTACTCTTCAAAACTGAAAGCTGATCATATAAGGCCAACTTTGCCCAACAAGAAAATAGAGGTTCTCAGCTATTGACAGTTCAACTAGGAGGTGCCATGTGCAAGATACAAAGGATCCTTTTGTGTTTTTTTAAGTTTATTTGTTTATTTGAGAGAGAAAGAGAGTGAGCACAAGAATGTGAATGGGGGGAGAGGCAGTGGGAAAAAGGACAGAGAGAATCTTTTTTTTTTTTTTAAAGATTTTATTTATTTATTTGAGAGAGAGAATGAGATAGAGAGAGCATGAGAGGGGGGAGGGTCAGAGGGAGAAGCAGACTCCCTGCTGAGCAGGGAGCCCGATGCGGGACTCAATCCTGGGACTCCAGGATCATGACCTGAGCCGAAGGCAGTCGCTTAACCAACTGAGCCACCCAGGTGCCCCATGGACAGAGAGAATCTTAAGCAGGCTCCACACCCAGTGCAGAGCCTGATGCAGGGCTTGATCTCAAAACCCTGAGATCCTGACCTGAGCTGAAATCAAGAGTTGGATGCTTAACCAACTGAGCCACCCAGGCACTCCTACAAAGAATTCTTATAAACACAATTCCTGCCCTAAAAAAGTTTAGAATTTAGTGATATGATAAGGTTATGTGCATAGCAATGTAACAGTAAGGTGAAGGGGTGAGCCTCAAAACTAAAATAGATAACTTTGAATTGTACTGTAGTCAAAAGTCTGGAGTTCAAGCAGTTTGGAAAGGTTTCAGAATGGAGGAAGAGCTGGTGGTATTCCACTAAATGTGGGTAATCTATGTTTTAACTAGAGAAGTCTTTGTGTAAAACAAAAACAAAAACTCTCCCTTTTTCCTTTCTCCAACCACTCCTCTACCAGAAAATCAAACCATACCCAAATCTTACTACATATAATATCTTGGAAAGATTCTTAAAATTAAAAAATATATATCTGTGAGAATATTTTTATATTCATGATATAGAAAACAAAAAAGTGATAAAAAATTTCATGTCATTGGGTTTCTTGGCTAAAATTTACTTTTTTCCCCCAAATTCATGTACAGTATTACATATTCTAGCCTGTCTTCTGCCAGTGAATGCCTTAATATGTATCTTCTTCCTTGGAATTTTTCATTAGAATTTTTATCATAATTATACTTGTGAAGTTGCCCTTTTTATCACACTGATTAATAGAATGTAACTACCTCATTTTTACTGAGTTAAAATAATTTTGATATGTATCATTTTTGATAGGAAAATATTTTTTTCAAATATGCTGCAAAACAGAAAAAGCAAATGGTTCAAGATCCTACTTATCTCTAATTATACTTTACTTTTATGGAATTGGAACATGCTTCAATTACTAATCAATTAATGTTAATAATTTATTGAGGAACAATTATAGAAAGTAGGTTAAGGTAATATGAGTTAATAAATACATATCAAATTCCAATGCCCCAAAGCCTAAATTTGTCAAGAGAAGAAACTAGGACCTTTCTGTTCAGCTGTTTTAACTGAGCTATTTAGAATTAGAATACAGTCCAGGGATAGAACAACAAACAGAATTATCTATAAAAGGTTCATACAGGTATCAGGACTGTAGGGAACAGAGCAATCTGCAATGAGAGAGGCCAGGGTAAGGAAGGGGGAGAAAAAGCCATAGGTCAAAGCCCCAGAATGGAAGAGCGAATTGGGACTTACAAGGAAGAATTTACTATCTGATGGTACCTTCTCATTTCTTCTTTTCTAATCTAGTTGTGTCATAGGTGATTCTGAGAGTTCAAGGCACATTTCAAGGGTATGTTTCAAGTTTTCTTTAGTATTTTAAAAATCCATTCTAAGAAACTATGTTGAATAAATCCTGAATGTTTGGTTTACTATTAGTTATTGGGTAAAAAATAAATGACAGTGAAGGAGAGATAGGCCTTTTGGTAGCCCATATATTACCTTTATGACGATTAGAAAAAAAGAGCCTCTTCCACCTAGACTGGTGAGCAGAGTGTATTAGAGTTTTCCAAAGAAACAGGACAAACAGGATGTATATATGTGGATACATAGATTTACTTTAAGGAACTAGTTCACACCGGTATAAAAGGCATCGTGAGTCCAGAATCTGATGTGGCAGACTGGAAACTCAGGGAAAAATTACAGTTCAGGTCAAAAGGCCAGTCTGCTGGTAAAATTTCTTCCGGGGTGTGGTGAGTCTTTGTTCTATTGACTGATTCGATGAGACCCACTGATATTATGAAGGGCAATCTGCTTTACTCAAAATCCATTGATTTAAATGTTAATCTTATCCAATAAAACACCTTCACAGAAACATCCAGAATAATGTTTGACCAAATATTTGGGCACCATGGCTCAGCCAACTTGATGCATGAAGTGAACCATCATCACACACAGAGCATAGGCTGAATTTGAGCTCACCTTCACTCACTTTGTCAGACACACCATTTCAGGCCATATACCAGTACCTGTGGGGACCATACCCAGATCATTTTGTAATTAGTAGACTGATCAATGGCCAGAAGGCTTTGCAGCTGGTCATGACCCACTGCTCCTTCCAGAGAGGAGGAGTTGGACTTTGATAAAAGTGACTGGTTCACATAAGCAGAATAGACTAGGGTTGGTCACAGGGTACTTATAATTCTGGATTTTAATTTGGACTCTGCCACTGACTTGTGGGATGTTGAGTGAATCACTTTACTTCTCTGGGTCTGGATTTTCTTACTTGAAAACTAGGGGTTTATAACTTGAAATGTTGCTTCCATATCTGACATGATGCCTCAAACAGGTTGTCCTTGACATAGTCAATTCTGGTCCTTAACTGACATTGGTAATGATTAGGAAAGGATTCTTTTATTGAAATTATATATGAACAAAAGCTCTTTCTTACTTGTTTTCTAAACTATTTGATGCTCTTCTGGATTTAAAGGACAATTTGCACATGAGACCATCAGCAATTAATGTGAAGAATTTGGGGGAAATATTTATCCTTAGGTGAAGAAATGATTTCATAAAGTAATTTTATCAAATGTAAAGAGAATTGAATAAGGCCCAGGTTCTGCTTCTGATAAAAAGTACAATATATACCTCCTTTCTTAGATCAGAATCAATTAAATTTTAAGATTTAGCTCTTGAAATTCAATGGAGCTGTGAAATAATACTTTGCATTTTTAATACACAATTCATTTGAAGTCACTTTGGAATACAAATAATAGGAAGAGCAATGTTATTTTCTTTTTCCTCATCTGTAGTATTTTCTGGAAACCTTATTGCATATTGGGATTCTCCTTGGTCCATTGATGCTTCTTGATGGATCATATTACATTTCCTTCTCACATTGCTTAAAATGTTTTAGAGAAAATAACTATTCATACGCCTGATAATTCAGTTGAGATAAAACAAGTATAGCCTTTTACGCAACCTCACCTTACCAGAATATACCATGCTATACACAATGTGAATGATTGTGTGGAAAATATTTGGAGCTTTAAGGTTCTGTCAAGTATTTTAAAGAATTTTATAATGAGTTTGTCATGAATTTCAGAAAAAAAATTGATCCGAAAAGACTGAATAAGGTGAGACTTTTAAGGGCATATATGTTTTTACAAACATACAGAACTGTTAACACCCAAATATGTGCTGCACCTTTTAGCACTAGACTTAGGAAGCTGATAAACTGATTTCCATAGGGTTGCCACTGCTCAGAGCATTTTTGGAACTCCATTCATGGAATTGATTTTAGAGCTAGTTTATGAACCACACAAGGAAATTAGTTTTACTACTTTATTGTCACATCTCATATATTTCCATTCTCACGTTCCTCACAGTTGGGTATCTTCCCTATCTCAGACGGATTTTGCATTTTCCCCATTTCATACTGTCCTTGCAAATACATCTCCCAAAGAACGAATGTTTGCTGTAGACATATTCACAGCTATATGCAAGTAGATAAAATATGGTGCAAACTCAAATACAAAACATGGTACATTACCTGACAGAGTACTCTATTATACAAAATATTTTCTCTAATTCAAGTGGACAGAAACTGTCATTTTTCTAAGTTTAAAGCCCACTGCAGAATTTGTGTGTTTACATTGTTTTAACCTGTTGGCTTGGATGTCTGCTCCTAAGAAAATCTAATTTTCTCTAAAACATTAACAAAAAAAGATTAAAACCCAGTTGTTTATTGAAAATATCATTGGAAAGTGTACATTTGAATATAAGTGTTAAAATGTAGAAATAAAATATTTTAATTACATGAATAAGTGAAGAAATATGTTATGTGAGATAATCTGTAGTAGTAAGTTTTCTTATTCTAACTTTGCTTTTCCTAGAGTCTTTTTCAAAAATTTCTTAGTAGATTTACAAAGAACAAAAACCGTCAGGAGAGAGAAATGCCAACTGTTTTAGTTTACACATATCGAGGCTGTGTATTTCCCTGTCTTTGGTTCACTGAGGCAATATCACAGCATGGCCTCTGGATAAAACAAGCAAAAGATAACACCGAATACACCAAACTAGAGTAGGTCAATTAAAAAAAACTTATTAACAAGCAGTTAAAGCTCAGTAGTTTTTTCTTTGTGTGAGTTTGTGTACAGTAGTGAATGGAGAGTTTAGCATGTTGGACCTATTCTTTCCCCAGGTGTCATTTACTGGAAATGTCTGAGGAACCTTGGAGAAGAATCAGAAGCAGCTGAATGGTTATAGATTTGCCCTGTGTTACGAATGAATAGATTTTCTCACTGAAATGAGTCTAATTTTATATCTAGTTAGAAGAAAAAAAAAAAGATCTTGATATCAATGCACCAAACCATAAAGCAATGACTATGAAAATGGCGCATCAAAGGCAGGACCCATTGTGGAAGTGAACTAAGGCGAAAGCCTTATTAATAATGGGTCAATCCTATGGTGAGCCTGGGTGGGTAAACTGCTATCTGGAAGTAGACTGTTCACTCATGTGAAGTGAATTAAGGCTTCCTGGGCACTAGGGTACTATTAGGTGCATTGAAAGAACTGGTTTAGTATGGGTATCCTGGTGCCCTTTCACACCCGGCATCTCTATAGGATTGGGCATAACGAAATTATATGGTGCCAAGAAGCCAGTCCTTACAAATTTTAGACAGTAGCCCAGTGGTGGGGACTCATGGTAGTTAAATCAGCTGGGGTGCTTCTCTAGTCATAGCAGAAATTTCATCTTTAGTCTCCGTAAAGCAAAGAAATTAGAGCAAACAGATCATCCCTGATGACAAGTCACCCAAACCTTTCTTTTATGTGTTGTTACGTGATTTTTGCAAGTTCTCTTTTTGCTTGGGAAAGGAGAGGAGAGAAAAACCAGACTTCCTTCATTCCTTCAAGCACAGAACCAGGGAAGAAGTTGACACCTAATAAAGACAACTCTTAAACATTTTTTTTTCCTCATCATTGGCTACTTAGAAAGAAAGAAAGAAAGAAAAAATAGCCAGATAAAAAGGAAGCAGCAAAGCTTCATAAAAATAGAGGATCATAGTCTTAAATCCTGTCCCCACTGTCCATCTATGAATTAGGTAGAACATGCTCTATCTAACAAAGCTGGTTATATTTGAAAATAAATTATTTAGACTACATATCTGTTCTATTTTTTTTTTTGTAGCAGGAGTCATGTAGAAATAGGTTGAATTAGTTATGAAAGAAGTAAGTGCTTTAATTGGTGGTTTGCATAGTTGGATGATATTAGTACCGTTTGTGATTTTTATTCTTTTTTAAAATACAGTTTAAAATTTACTGAGCTATTAATTCCAAAGCCTTTCTGAGATGTTGTAACTGGAGGTGAACCAAGATTCATTTGGAGTCCTGCTTATAAAATTGGATACATTTGAGTTTTAGGATTGACTATAAAACAACATACAAATACATGTAATTTTACTCAGCAATTAGATGGCCCAACCAAGTAAGAACGCTCTGTTGAATCTAAGAAAATTATACTGGCATTAGTTTGCTTTCTAATCTGATAGGCCTTTGTCCATCTAATTCCATGGTTTTATGTATGACTTTTTATGAATATGAAGCTTATTTCTCAAACTAAAGCAGTTTAAATGATTATCATTAAATGATTCCTCTTTGAGCAAGGAAAACTTAGCATTTATTCCGCTCATCCTTGAAATATAGTAGAAGCCAAACTGTTATAAAATTATGTTGCCTGAAATACAAAATGAACACGTTGGGTTCTTTAAAGCTGGGGTATGTTAGGAGTAATCATCTTGATTTTCTGCTAAGCACGAGTCATGCTAATTTCTGCCATCAACAAATTTGATTAAATTCAAAGAGGGTAAACATTTTTTCCCTAACTTGCAACATTCCTAATGTTTAGAAACAGAAAATTTGTTCACCAGAAATGGGCTTTCTTAATGTGAAATTGCAACTATATCTTTTAAAAAACCCAAAATGAAACAAAATGTATTTTCTCACATTTCCTTTTATTTCCAGGCAAAGTGAGAGTGATGCTGCTCATGTGCCTTTTACTTTGAGTTTTTTGTTCAGATAAGATAGCTAGTCTACTTAGACCCAGGGATAATTTCATCCCTCCCATCCAAATCATTTTAAAGTATAAGACCAGTGCCAAAACATCTGGTCTGGAAAGTTAAAAAAAAATCATTTCAGATGCTTGTTAAATCTGAATAAGTTGACCAAATATTTGGTATTATTTTGAAAATCAATGTTAATTTTACAACATTTCAGTCTCACATTTTTCCTTATTCTGTTTTCAAAACCAAAATTATGTATTACTCAATTAGTGTTCGTTTAGAAAACAACACACCGGAAGACCTGTATCTGGGATACCCTGACATGCGCTGATATTCAGTGAGAAGCTGCTGTGAGAGGCTCACTGAGGTGCTCTTGAAGACTGGATGTGGAAGACAGTCTCTGGAATTAAATTATTTGGGACTCCCGGAGCCTTTCTATTGCCCTGCAGTAGATACAGAGAAGAAATCTACCAGCTAAATGTTCTCAAATGACGCCCATAGATAATTTAATTTAGATTTTACATCTACCAATGACACTATAATAAATGTAGATTTACATTATTGACATTTATCAAAATGCAAAAATGCCAGATTTAGAGTTACAACTGGGGAAAAGATACAAATTATATTTAAACATCCATCTTGGAAAATTAATATTGAGGTAATTTTCTAGTTAAGTTTTAAAAATAGTAGTTTATCATCTTAGAATCAATACCAAAACAGACGCCACCATCTCATAAAATAAACATGCAGTGAAAGGGTAACACACACATTAGCCACAAACTGAGTCTGTAGCCAATACAGTACGATGAGAAGGAATTCTCAGTATGGTGTGATGTGCGATCGAAGCCATTAGCCATATGGTGCAGTGTGAAGAGAGCCTCTGTGACCGAATAACAGTTGTATGTTATATGGTTTATTAAATAATTATGCAATGGCAAGCAATGCTTTTACAATTATTGGCTGTTTTAAAATATTTGGGTTAATCTAGCTGCATTTACCAGGTTGAAGGATGCATGTTCCATTAGGTCTCCATGCTTCATATCTGCTTTGTGTATAGAATGGAAATCAGCTGCCATATTGAAGATTTAGGGCACATTTCTTGTATCATACTGTATATCATCAAGGTATGCCACAGGGCATTTAGAAATATAGGGGCACGTTCCTTTTAGAGTTGCCTTTCCACCTGCCACCTGTCAGTGCAGACACTGTATGTGGGATAGAGATTGTGCTGTTTTTATGTAATTTCCACAGAATGTGACAGGGAAACATTAAAACATCCAAATGAAAAGCAAAACGTTCAATAAAATATCTGGAAATTTTGCTAGGTGATGCTGTGCCCGCCCCTATTTGGATACTAAAAAAAATTATGGATACTACCCTGACTCATTTCTATTTATAGTGATTTTTCCTCTAAGTAAATCGGTACTGTATTTATTTGTTTACCTATAACCTGTATGGCGTTGCCAGTTGACCTACACCTTATTACCAGTCAGACTACTGAGGCTTAAACTAGATAGTTACTTAGATATAGTATGCTGCCTCTGCAAGGTGGGATCACCAGATGACTGGTGGCGATACCATGGTGAAAGCAGGGAAAAGGCTGTGATTGTGCTATGCCCTGTAAGGGACCAGAGGGCAGCTGCATCTGCCCCTGGGAGATATGTTGCAGTTCAATGAAATGTACTGGAGTAACAGCATGCTTTTGCTTGCACAAGGCTACTCTCAGCTAAAGGAATTATAGTATCTTTAGAAAACGGGTGCATGCTTTCATGCATAATTATTCTGAAGACATTTAGGATTTTGAAAATTTAGAGTTTGTGAATGATAGTTGCTAATCGAAGTAAAATATTGACATTACAAATAATAGCCATGGAGCTCACGGCAAAGCTACGATGATATTTCTGTCTCTGTACATAAAGACTGAAGTAGCATTACTGTTGTCTTTTATGAAATAACTGATCTTCTTATTTTTGATGTGTAATCACTTATGTATACTCCATTATGGTAAGGTCTCCATCATATTTCAAGAAGAAAAACAAAAAGAAATGAAGATTAGTCATTAGGGCTCTGTTTGTCAGTATTTCAGCCTCCTCCTGTCAGAAATACAGGACTGTGTTTCCTGATAGCCTTGATGTTCATCATGGCCGTTAGACCTCTCTGTCCAATAAACTTGGAGCAGAAGTCTTTACTAAACAACATGCAAACCTCTATGGTGTATTCCCACTAACACAGTGACCAGGCACATTCCAGATGTAAGAACCTCCTTTAACCTCAGCCCCTGAATGAGGACAACATGAAACAGATGCTCTGGAGAACATTCCAGCCTGCGAAGTACAGGCGGCATGGTGAGGAATAAATCCGTGTTGTTTTAAGCCCCTGAGATTCTTAAGGTTGTTTCCTATTAACAACAACAACGATGACAACAACAAAAGAGATCGTAGTATTAGTGATTTCATAGATATTAGTACTTAAAATAAGGTTAACTAGAAATAGTATTTAAAGTTATTTTAATAAGGAATATTAGGCAAATGAGAGTAGTCAGAGCCTCCTGCCTGCATTTGTGAGACTGGTATGCCACGATGGGTTACCAGTGACCACCTCAGTTCATGGGAAACCTGGGTGCAGTTGGGACAGTAGTAATTCTCTTTTCCTTTCCTTCTGCTCTTGAGCAGCCTGGTGAATGAAATCAGAAGAGTTGAGTGAATATTATTTTCATATGGTGAAAGAAAGTTTGAGAAGCACTGATTTATGTAATATGTGGTGTAGCAAAAGCCAAAATTTTGGCTTTGGAAATCCCGATAAAATGTTTGAGGAGAAAGTAAAGTAATATTCAGGACTCCTTATGTATACTAGGTATAAATTGATAAAATTTACCAAATAATTGCTAGTTCCCCCCCCCTTGACTAGACTCGTACACATCTAATCTACCAGTTTACCCAGGCAGCCAACCAATCAAAAGTTTTTTGAGTACCCATCTGTACGTTACAGAGACTGTGTAAAATGGTGAGAATGAAAATCAGGAACTGTGTCTTCATCCTTCCAGTAGCCATTTCCATGGGAAAAGAAGATAATTCATCATAAAATACAAGTGATATTACAAGTAAATACTATATTCTGAGCACTGTAATAGGTATTTAATTTTATTTAATTCTAAAAGGAATTAAAGGAGGTAGATAATATTACCTTTACTAGATATGGATAAGGAGACTGGTTCTAAACTTAAATAATTTTTTCAAAGTCCTATAAAAATATTGAAGAAAAGGGTTTGAATTCAGTAGTATAGAGAACAGCATGTGCACATGCATAAAGATGACCTTTGTTTGTACAATTTTCAAAGGTTTCCTGCCAAGATGGTGTGTTCTTTGCTTATCATCAGGCTCTAGAAATAATGTTGGGTTTTAATCCATTGTTAGGATTCTCAGAGTTTGAGATCATACTCAGATCCCCTTCCAAATAGTAAAATTTTCTACCCAGTTGGTGTACACACACACACACACACACACACAATCCGAAAGGAAACAAAGTATTCCGATGCAGTATTTTTCCTTTGTTTTGGATGGAGTTGAGTTGAAAAAAGGAGACTGAAGTTTGGGTTGGTAGTTAAAGGGAGTTTAGCCTTGTGTGAAATGCTTTGTTTTTCAGTATTGTATAGATCTTAATTGTGTACTTAAAATTCATTTAAAAAAGTCACGTTCATTTTTCTAGACACCTTTATTTAGTGTGAAGCTTGATACTACACTTTTTCAGACAGTCGTTTTGCTTCACAGAATCCTTGATCTAGGCCTGCTTTGCAACAGCTTTCTTCTGCCTCATATCACGCACGTTCATCCTTTCTTCATTTGTGAAATGAGAGCAAGGGGTCACACCAGGTGTCACAAGGTTTCTGTGGCTCTAACGTTGTGTGATTTCTTTAGCTTTTGTAACTAGCGGGGCTGCTAACTGGTCTGATTCTCGTTGTGCTCTGGGGATATGTATACAGGAAAAATGATTTTTTTAATTTCAAGATCACATAGCCAGTGACAAAATCACAGGCAGAATTTTGTTCTTTGACTCTCTCTCTCAGAGGTTTCTTTTGTAATGCATCGGGAATCTCTCACTTGCCAAAGTACTTGGAAAGCACTTGGGTTTGTTTCTCAGTATATATTGTTTCAAATGATTTGAATTTACTGACATCTGGAACAAGATATGACACTAAATGTTTGTATTTATTACCAGGCTATATGTAGTACTTGATTCCACACTTTTCTCTGAGTCTGGTAATTCTGCTGTGTGTGTGTGTGTGTGTGTGTCTGCTGAATGACAGGAAAATACTGGATAACAGGTGTCTGTGATTTCTCCTCTCCCACCCTAAAGAAACAGCTGTGTTGATATGTTGTTTTAAGATGTTTCTAACTATGTATTTCTCACTTTGATGAATAAATAGGAAGATAAAGGAGAAGGATAGAGCTGGGTAGGGGAGAATGAGACCTTCTGGGGATAATGAATTAAGATATGTATACATTGCATGTATAGTCTTACTTCTAACAGTAATTCTGGATATGAGCACCAAGAGTGATACGTGGTGTAACACACAGGGAAGGGTCTTAATTGCACAAATATATGCTATATTCAATATAGAAATAAAAATTTAATTGAGGAAAGAGGCAGAAGTTCATGACAAGTTCTGTATAGCTTCTTGCAATGGCAAGCATTCACATTCTAAGACTTTCTCCCCCATTATAAACAACCTGATTTTCATCGATGAAAGCAGCTGACAGAGGCTGCTGAACCAGTTATTATACTTTATCAGGCACTGCCAGCAGAGATACCACTTTCATTTTTGCCAGCATTTGTAGTGTAAATGAGGAGCAACCTATCGTAAAATAACGCTAAGAAGATCAAAGGAAGCAATCCCTACTACCAAGCTAAAATCATTCTGGGAAAATGTTTTTGATTATGGTTAATAATGTAATCAAGCCAGAAACCTGCCTAGAAGTTGGAGTTACAGCAGAATTACTGCTAATATTATGGGGTACCTAATTGACAGTAATGTGGCAAGAAAGTTTTGGACATATGAAAATAAGGGGCTAATAAAATATTTACAAAGAGCTACACAGTTTTTGTTAGAATACTATGTATATTTCCTCAGAAAAAAAACAAACCAGTGTTGTGACTGGAGATTTAGAATTAAGGTAGGAAGAGGAAAGCATAAAAAATAAGAAAAGTGGTCATTTAAAAAAAAAAAACACATCTTTGATTTCATTCTTTAAAGACCAATTACTTTTCTGTCCCCTGTGGGAGGAAAAAAAAAATTTTTTTTTCTTAATAGCAAAATCATTCTAAGACTTTTCTGATTCATTTTATATTTAGCAGATTACAGCTTTAGTCATCAGTAGGAAAGAGCCTCACAAACTGACAGACCTGAAATCATGTCCTTTGATTGTAATTGACAGAAAAAGCATTTAAGGTAAAGAAAAAAATATTTTATTCATCTTTGATTACACTGTGATGTGATTCGGTGACATAATACAGCTGGGAACTGAGGCAAGAAAGGCAATAATTCCTACTTGAGGGTTTTACAGGATGCAGCCCTTCAGTCGTCTTCCTACCAAGGCCTCCAGCTACAATGTCTCCTTGATGGCGGCTAGACAAATAGATATACAGAGTGTTAGAATTTAAAAGGCAAACAGCTTTGAAGTAACATTTCTTAAGGCAATGTATTTTAGCATTAAATGCTTGACAACTACACATTTGACTGGACCTAAAATTAAACCTATTCAATTTAAACATTTTACAGTACAAAATGCCACCATTTAAGCAACACTTTTTTAAAATAATGGAAAATAAATGGCTTAGACACAATAACGCTCTAAAGAGATGCATGCCTTTTTTTTTTTTTTTGTATCAGTGACTGAATATATGTTTCACCCCATCCATATGGAATTGGGGTTTTATTTTTATATTTTATTTGGTGGTTCTCTTCATTACTTTTGTCTGACTCATTTACTTTCCAGATAGGATGTTGCCATATACATTTTGGATATTTAACAACAGAGGTAAATGCAAATGTGACTATAAATAATGTCAGACAATTGGCAAAGTCATACATAGAGCATCACCTGTATTTCCCTGACAAATATTTATGTCATGAAATAAATTTATATTCTAGGATTTGAGTAATGACCATGAAGTTTGATTCAACATCTTCATTTTGTTAGTGCCATAATGAAAATTATCTGTTAATTCACAAGTGACTTCCTAATACTCAGATTTTAGAAAATCTAACTTAAACTAATGAAGAATGCGTATTTTGTGAAGGAAAAAAAACAGTATTAGAAAATGCGTACAAGGAATCTATAAAATAAAATTTAACAAATTTTCTTTACAATCAGATATTTGAAGAGTTAATATCTTAAAATCACACAAGATTTGCAAGACTACTACCTTGGAGACCATATTGCTTAGCAGTATTTTTTAGTGAGTAAGGGATCTCCTCAATGTCACAAATGTGTGTGTGTGTGTGTGTGTAGCCATACGGAGAACTAAATGAATATCCACCAGAGAATGACTTATGATAGAGTTACATTTTCCAAAGGAAGATTATGAATTGTCAGTGCATGATGATATTTATATATGTAAATCAAGTATTTGAATCTGCAAGTTAATTGTGTCTAGAAATGTCAGACTAATTATAAACTCTTATGCTTGTATTTACCTGAATGCCCCCAAAGCTGTTCAAAACTAAAAATTTCAACTTAAAGAAGGTTGTTTTAGCTATTAGAAATGGACTCTATTACTCATACTTTTAAGGGTAGTATAGCTATCACCTACACAAATACAGGTGGCAAGCAAGAAAGCCGTTCAATTGTCCATGAAAAACATGTCCAATGTTCTTCTGGTTCAGCTCAGAGTTCTGGATTACCTGTTGTCAGTGAGCTCCAAGAGTATATGTCTCATCAGATTAATAATTTGAATTTGTATACAAAGAGGCTTATATAAAAAAGCTCCAAGACAAGTAAGAAGTATAGAGGTTGCTATATATACTACCCTCCCCTCCATGGAGATCAGCTTATATTTCATTCTGTGCCAATATCTGCTCTTAGCTCCACATGAACCTTTGAGTATTTTTATTGGTTTGGTTTAGTTTGCTCATATCTTATTTTCAACTGTTTTTTATTTCTTTTCTTAACTACTGGGACCATATTGAACTTTCAAGACATCACTGACATGCATGTGATATCAGTTCCTGTCCAGCATTAGGCTAGATGGTTCTCATCCTTTTACATAAAGGAAGAATGCTAGTCTTTTCATTAATGCTCATATACATATACATATGTGTACCTTGTGTGTATCTCTGCTTCCAAATATTATGAAAGAAAAAGAAAACAAAAGAAGGAGGAATAGTGATTTACTTTTTGGAAACCCAACTTTCCATTTTAGCCTTGATAACTTCATTTTCATTAAGAATGGAAGATTCTACTAAAACTAGTCAAAGTATCTTTTCTTTCTTTCTTTTTTTTTTTGATTCACCTAGATTTTTAGTTTTTTATTCCATGTGGTTAGTACCATAAGTCATTTGACCAAGAGGGCAATACAATGACAGCCTCTTTGCAGAGATTTTTGCAAATAGTATTTGGGGAAATTTTATACATGCCCTTATCCCAAATTTAGATTTTAGTTCATCATCCACAAGGTAATTATCTATCATGGAAAAAGAGTTTTGAGAAAAGCAAGAAGGCTTAGATTGATGAATCATTTTCATTATTTAAAAGCCTCTTTCACAAAATTGTTGATGTTCATTTTCCAAATTTTACTCATGTAAAAGGAAAACTTTTTTCAAAAAATTTTATTCAGTATCATTACACATAGCAAAAATAACATAGTCTAATCAGAGGGAAATGTTAAAATTTTATTGAGATATTTGCATAGTTTTTCATATATTTCTTTGATACTTCTTTAGGTAAAACAATGTGGAAAGTAAGAAGTATGACAGTAGATTAATCTGAAATGTCCAGTTACCCACTTTTATTTAATATTTAAAAGATTATAGTACTAATGCTTTCATTGTCTTCATTTTGCTGTTTACAGAAGGGCAGTGTTTTGTCTGGGAAACTCCATACACGCTAGAACTCACAGTTCTAAGAAATTTTGAAAATTATGTATGACATATCCAGTTATATCAGAAAATTTAGTCTCATAAAGATTAGTCATTTTTTTCAGAATATTTTTGCACTCTGGTAATTTAAGAGATCTATTGCCTTATAAGCATTGAAGTATAGTATTTGTTAATGAAATTTTGTAATTAAAAAAAGCCCTTAGAAATAATGACTCATCCTAATTATAAATTGGAAATAATTGAGGTTATTAGTAAGCTAAAATCAGCTGAGTAGAAAATTTTTTTTTCGTGAAATTTTTATTTTAAATACCTGGGTCGGAAGTGGGAGAGAAAAAAAAAACCTTAACAGCAATCACTTGAATTTGGTTTATTTGATTTCTTAAGATCAATCCACATAGATTCAAATGGCATGATTCCCAGAAATGCCATGCCTTGATTAGTATAGAGCCATGATCTGTTTCACGAAATATTTCATTCTATTTACTTTCATGTAATTACATGCAGACTTTGCCAAAGAATCAATAAAATAATGTATTTGAAAAATTAGATTATTTCTGTAATGCGGCTATTGTTGGTAATGCTGCTATAAACATCAGGGTGCATGTATCCTTTAGAATCAGTATTTTTGTATCCTTTGGGTAAATACCGAGTAGTGCAATTGCTGGATTACAGGGTAGTTCTATTTTTAACTCTTTGAGGAACCTCCATACTATTTTCCAGAGTGGCTGAACCAGTTTGTATTCCCACCCACAGTGTAAGAGGTTTCCCTTTCTCCAAATCCTTGCCAACCCCTGTTGTTTCCTGTGTTGTTAATTTTAGCCATTCCAACAGGTGTGAGGTGATAGCTCATTGTAGTTTTGATTTGTATTTCCCTGATGATGAGTGATGTTGAGCATCTTTTCATGTGTCTGTTACTCATCTGTATGTCTTCTTTGGAAAAATGTCTATTCATGTTTTCTGCCCATTTTTAAACTAGATTATTTGTTTCTTCGGTGTTGAGTTTTATAAGAACCCAAATGTCTATTGACTGATGAATGGATAAAGAAGATGTGGAGTTCACATCATACTCAGCCATAAAAAAGAATGAAATCTTGCCATTTGCAATGATGTGAATGGGGCTAGAGAGTATTATGCTAAGCAAACTAAGTCAGAGAAAGACAGGTACCATATCATTTCACTCATATGTGGAATTTAAGAAACAAAACAAATGAACATGGCAGTGGGGTGGGGTGGGTGGAGAGGGTGGAGAGGCAAACCAAAAAACAGACTCTTAACTATAGAGAACAAATTGAAGGTTACTGGAGGGAAGGTGGGTGGGAGGATGGGCCAGATGAGTGCTGGGTTTTAAGGAGGCACTTGTGATGAGCTCTGGATGTTGTATGTAAGTGATGAATCACTAAATTCTACACCTGAAACTAATATTACACTGTATGTTAACTAACTGGCATTTAAAGAAAAATACGAAATTAGATTCTCACCTTGAAAGCTAGATTGTAAATTTAAACAAGTTGAAATCTATTATTAAACTGTTCTCAGTGGTTGGACATCTTAAATAATGATTTAAAAATGAAACTGTAAATATACTAAATGATATCTAACTTATGTTCAAACTTCAGGGAAAAAAAAGTAGAGAATAAAAATGTTGAACTAATGCAAAATCATGATTTAAAGCACATTTTGCAGCAGGTGTGCTAATGCATATACAAAGTTATAGTTTGATATTTGAAAAATAAATGGAAGAACATGTGCATAGATGATAGCCAAATTATGACTTTGGACCTATTAATATGGAAATATGTTTCAATCTGTCTGGAGAATGATATTGCTATTTTTCTCAGATGTATTCAATTTCATAGTGCTATTTTTTTTTTTCTAAAAATACATGATACTGCACAAGCTCACTAATAGACCCAGTGCTCAGTGATATTTTGGCACAAAAGGTAATTTGTTCCACTTCTAGATTACTATATCATCTTATATTAACCTAATAGTGATAATTAATAGTTGAATCCAAAAATGATACACTAGTGTATGTTTATACTTTTAAATTATTAAATTTACCATGCCAGTAGTATATTTTTAGGATGCATTAAAAATAAGATCTTGAAAATTTTAAATAAAATAAGTTATGGCTATAAAAATAGAATTCTTAAAATTAACATTTGAATGATAAGCAATTTGGGGGATAATTATAGTTCACATTCGACATTCAATGCATTTTGATATATGTATAATTACTCCTAGTAATATCCCTTAGTTGGATTTTTGTAACAACAATAACAATTTATTGCAAAATTAATTCTTTGGCACAATTTAACATTTAGTGATGTGAAGTCAGAGTGAATTGATTTTACAGCAGATCACTTGTGCTCTGGTTTTCTACGTTCAAGTACTAATTGTTTATTATAGGTCACTTCAGAACTTAGTTTAAAAATAAATTAAATTGTTGCAAGGTGCATTTAGTAGAAATAGTTTGATATTTTCACTTATGGGGTTTTATTTAAATAAAAAATGGTAAAGTAATGCAATCATCTTTGGTTATAAAAGTGATGGATGAATTGAAAACATTTTTGAATCAGGTCAATGGTACTGATGATTAGTACATTGTTAATCAAGTTCTTCAGATTGCTCTCAAATGCTTTAGCTCTTTTGCTCAGGCTGGTGAGAGGATCATGAATATTAAAGAGATTCAAATGGTGTGCTCTCATGTAATATGGAGCACTACAAATGAAATGACTAAATGAGGGCAGACTGTAACTCTATGTACTGATATATCTCTTAAATAAAGAGGAACGCCTAATCAATTTCTTTGCTCACATATAGTAACCAAATAGATTTTTTATTGTTTTTTGTAATATATATCTTAATCATGTTGACAAACCAATGGACATAATGTATGGAATATTTTTCAAAGAAAAGTTTTACATAATAGTTAATTAGGTATGGTTGGTAACTAGAATTTAAAAGAAGATACAGATAAAAAATTAGGATAAAATGTATTTATTTTAAATTGTTTTAGAGACAAAAAGTGGAAACTGCTAAGAAATGTCTTCTTGAAAAAGAGATATAATACCTTACTTTATCTTTTTATTTAGCAACAATCTCCTTATGATTTTTAAATCCATGTTATTAGAAACATTATACAATATATTAGAAAGTTGTTGATTTTAGGGCGCCTGGGTGGCTCAGTTGGTTAGGCGACTGCCTTCGGCTCAGGTCATGATCCTGGAGTCCTGGGATCGAGTCCTGCATCGGGCTCCCTGCTCGGCAGGGAGCCTGCTTCTCCCTCTGACCCTCCCCCCTCTCATGTGCTCTCTGTCTCTCTCATTCTCTCTGTCTCAAATAAATAAATAAAATCTTTAAAAAAAAAAAAGAAAGTTGTTGATTTTAGTCATTACTAAAAGTGAAATTTTATTTTTTGAATCAAAATGGAAGAAAAAGATTTTACAAAAGCCTCCTTAAATGTTTAGAGTTTATATCACTCATAGAGCATGTATTTTTCAGTAATGAATAAATAAGTATATAAGGAATTATAAAATATATATAATTCATAGAATCATAGAATGGCAGAGTTGTTAAGGTACCCCCAAATTTAGGAAGCCACTTTGTCCATATAAGACATTTTTTTTTCAAATGAGAACAGATAAGATTTTAATAAGTTAAGCATACTCAAGTTAATTAATGGTAGGGTCAAGATTAAGTTATTCCATCAAGGTAGTGGTTCTGTGATTAGAAAAGACCTCACTAAGGAGGTGATATTTAGTTCAAAGCTTGAAGATGTAATAGAAAGTTGGCAGATTAAGAATGAGGAAAAAGAATGTTCCAGTGCATAGGAGTGATGTGTTGAAGGATCTGATATGACCTGCAGTTTTGAGAGATTAAAAAGAATTCAGTATATACTGAGCAAGTCTTAGAAATTAGTGAGAAATTAAGATGGAGAAATTGCGAAGGCCAAATCATGGAGATCATGAAAAAGAACTGGAATTTTATTCCAAATGCATTGAAAAACTATTGAAAAGTTTTGAACCAGGCTTCTAAAATGTTGTGATTATTTCAAAGTTTAAGCTTACTGTTATGGAAAAAATGAATTGGAAGGTGATAAGAATGCAAAAATTGAAATTATTTAGCAAGCCTTATCAGTCTTCCAAATAAGAAATTCTTGTGGTTTGAATTAAGGTGATGCCAGGGAAAATGAATGGAACTGAAATATACATTAAAAGTTGAGGCAACATATCTTGGCAGCTAACTGTGGTGGATTGGGAAAGGTGCCAGATTTCTGGCATTAAAACAAAACAACCCTGAGTGAGTGGACATTTAATTGACTGAGAAATCAAAGATATGAAATGTAACAAATTTGGGTAGAAAACCAGGGATTAGTTTTAAATATATAGTCTTAGAAATATAATTATTGAATAGAGATGCTACGTAGGCATTTGGAAGGAATGGTCTGAAGCTCAGAAGAGCTACAAATTTGAGATCTTTTCAAATTTTGGGATTATGTTTTCTTAGAAAGTGAAGACAGAGGGAGAAGGGAAGATGGCTCAGAGTGGAACTCTGAAGATCTCTAAAATGTAGACGTTGGGTAGAGAAAAATGAACTCCTAAATGAGACTAAAGAGTACTCAGGAAGTAAAGTACTCAGGTGAATCTAGTGTTCCAGAAGCCAAGAAAGGGAAGTAGGATTCAAGAGCAACTTCACATTTGTTGAATGCTGTTGAGAAGTTGTAGTGAGTTGAATTGTGTTTTCCAAAGAGATATGTTCAAGTCTGAACCTTCCTGTGAATGTGATCTTATTTAGTAACAGAGTTTTTATAGATATAATCAGGTTAAGATAAGGTTATCCAGGATTAAATCCAATGACTGGAATCCTTATAGGAAGAGGAGATGGCACACACAGATGGAGAGAGAAGTAATGTGAAAGCAGAGGCAGAGATTGAAGTGATGCAGCTACAAGCCAAGGAATACCAAAACTTGCTGGGGCCACCAGCACCAAGAGAGAGACATGGGATGGTTTCTCCCTCAGAGCCTCCAGAAGGAACCAACCTTGTGCCAAACCTTGAATTCGGACTCTTGGACCCCTGAACTGGGAGAGGATAAATTTGTCATTTCTAGCTACCCAGTTTGTAGTAATTTGTTATGGCAGATTTCTATACATTGATTTTGTATCCTGTGACTTTACTGATTTTATTTATCAGTTCTAATACTTTTTTGGTGGAGTCTTTTGGGTTTCCTTTGTCTCTCTGTCCACGTCTGTCTTTCTCTCCCTCTCTCTCTCTCTCTCTCTCTCTATAGATTTATATAGATAGAGATATAGTCTCATGTTATCTGCAAATAGTGAAAGTTTTATTTCTTTACTGATTTGGATGCCTTTTATTTCTTCTTGTCAAATTGCTGTGCCTAGGACTCATGATACTAACTTGAATAAAAATGTTGAGAGTGGACATCCTTGTCTTGTTCTTGATCTTAGGGAAAAAGTTCTCAGTTTACCCCACTGAGTATGACATTAGCTGAGGGTTTTTCATAAAAGGACTCTATTATGTTGAGATATGTTCCCTCTAAACCTATTTTGTTGAGTGTTGTTATCATGGATGATGTTGTACTTTGTCAAATGCTTTTTCTATATCTCTTGAAATGATCATATGGTTTTTATTATAATGTACCACATTGATTGATTGGGAATATGAAAATACACTTGCATCCCAGGAATAAATCCCACTTGATCGTGGTTAGTTATGTTTTTTAATGTATTGTTGGATTTGGTTTGCTAGTATTTTGTTGAGGAGTTTTGCATCTATGTTCATCAGAGATACAGGCTTATAGTTCCCTTTTTTTTTTATGGTGTCTTTATCTGGTTTTGGTATCAGGGTTATGCTGGCTTCATAGAATGAATTTGGAAGTCTTCCTTCCTCTTCTAATTTTTAGAATAGCTTGAGGATAGATATTAACTCTTCTTTAAATGTTTGTAAAATTCATCTGTGAAGCCATCTGGTCCTGGACTTTTATTTGGTGGGAGTCTTTTGATTACTGATTCAATTTTATTGCTGGTAATCAGTCTGTTCAAATTTTTTTTATTTCTTCCTGCTTCAGTTTTGCTAGGTTATATGTTTCTAGGAATTTATTCAGTTCTTCTAAGTTGTACAGTTTGTTGGCATATAATTTTTCATAATATTCTCATAATCCTTTGTATTTCTGTGGTATCAGTTGTTCAGTTGTTATTTCTCTTCATTTCTGATTTTGAGTACTTTTTTTTTTTTTTTTTTGATGAGTCTGGCTAGAGCTTTATCAATTTTGTTGATATTTTCAAAGAACCAGGTCCTGGTTTCATCGATCCATTCTATTATTTTTTTTTTAGTTTCTATATCATTTATTCCTGTTCTAATCTTTACTATTTTCTTCCTTCTGCTAGGTTTGGATTTTATTTGTTCTTTTTCTAGCTTCTTTAGTTGTAAGGTTAGGTTGTTTGAAATTTTTCTTGCTTTTTTTTTTTCCCCAAGAGAAAGAGTGTGAGCAAGTGGGGGGGAAGGGGCAGAGGGAGAGGGAGAGAGAGAATCTTAAGCAGGCTCCATGACCAGCAAGGAGCCTGACCTGGGGTTCTATCTCATAACCCTGATATCATGACCTGAGCCAAAATCAAGAATTGGATGCTTCACTGACTGAGCCACCCAGGTGCCCCCCAATTTTTCTTGCTTCTTGAGGTAGAGGTGCCTATAGTGGTATAAACTTCCCTCTTACAACCACTTTTGCTGCATCCCCAAGATTTTGGACTGTTGTGTTTTCATTTTCTTCTGTTTCCATGTAATTTTTTATTTCTTATTTGATCTCTTGGTTGACCCGTTCATTGTTCAGTAGCATGTTATTTAACCTCCATGTATTTGTGCTCTTTCCAGATTTTTTCTTGTGGTTGATTTCTAGTTTCATAGCGTTGTAGTCAGAAAAGATGCATGTATGACTTTTATCTTTTTGAATTTGTTTAGACTTGTTTTGTGCCCTAGCATGTGATCCATTCTGGAGAACATTCCATGTGTACTTGGAAACAATGTGTATTCTGCTGTTTTAGAATAGACTGTTCTGAATATATCTATTAAATCCATCTGGTTCCAATATGTCATTGAAAGCCCCTCTTTCTTTGTTGATTTTCTTTTTAGAGGATCTGTCCATTGATGTAAGTGGGGGTGTTAAAGTCCCCTAGTATTGTTGTATTACTATCAATTAGTTCCTTGATGCTTGTTATTAATTGTTTATTTGGGTGCTCCTATGTTGGCGAATTAATATTTATAATTGTTATAACTTCTTGTTGAATTGCCCCTTTTATTATATAGTGTCCTTCTTTGTCTTTTGTTACATTCTTTGTTTTAAAGTCTATTTTGTCTAAGTATTGTTACACTGACTTTCTTTTGATAAAGTTTCTCTGTCTCCTCACTTTAAATCTGCATATGCCTTTGTGTCTGAAATAAGCCTCTTATAGGCAGCATGTTTTTGGATATCTGTTTCCTTTTCCAGATTAGGGAAGTTTTCAGCAAATATTTCTTTCTTTTTTTTTTTTTTTAAGATTTTATTTATTCATTTGAGAGACAATGAGATAGAGAGCATGAGAGGGGGGAAGGTCAGAGGGAGAAGCAGACTCCCTGCCGAGCAGGGAGCCCGATGCGGGACTCGATCCCGGGACTCCAGGATCATGACCTGAGCCGAAGACAGTCGCTTAACCAACTGAGCCACCCAGGCGCCCCCAGCAATTATTTCTTAAAATAAATTTTCTTCCTCCTTTTCTGTCTTCTTCTGGGACCTATAATGTGAATGTTATTATGCTTGATGGAGTCACTGAGTTTCCTAAATCTATTCTCATTTCACATATTTTTTCACTCACCTGCTCAGCTTGATTACTTTCCATTAATCTGTCTTCCAGATTGTTAATTTGTTCCTCTGTCTCTTCTAGCCTGCTATTTATTCCATCAAGTGTATTTAAAATTTCATTTACTGTGTTCTTCATCTCTGATTGGTTCTGTTTTATCTCTTTGTCAAGCGTCTCACTGATGTCCTCCACCCTTTTCTCAAATCCAGTGAGTATCTTTATGATCATTACTTTAAATTCTCTATCAGGCATAATAATTGTATCTGTTTTGCTTAGGTTTCTTGCTGTCGCTTTTGTCCTGTCCTTTCGCTTGGGTCATATTCCTCTGTCTCCTCATTTCATCTAACTCTCTGTGTCTGGTTTTGTGTGTTAGGAAAGTCAGCTATGTCTCCTACTTTTGAAAGTAGTGGGAAGGATGCTCACTTTTAACAAGGTAGCACTAGCCCTCTTGCACAGGAGACACACAACTGTTGCAGAGACTGGGGCTGGTGAGGCGTGAGGTGCAGTTTTAACAAGGTGTGCACGTCCTCCTGGTAGGTGACCAGCTGACACCCCTTGGACTGAAGTCCTGCAAAATATGTGGATTGGGAGATGAAGTGTTGGTGAGGTTTATGCTGGTCTTCTAGGGGAAGGAACCCACAAGGTAGGGATTGAGGCAAGCATGACTGAAAAGGGTGATCCAATGATGTGTGTGGGGGGGGGCAGGGCCTGGTGTAAGCAAGTTAAGTAGTGAATATTGGCACTGTGCTGGTTCCTGCAGGTGGCTATGTGTTTATGCTGAGGGGCAGATGAGGGAAATGGTACCTGCCAGCTTCTCTGTTCCTGGAGGGATCTCCCTGCAATCCCTGCCTTTCCAGGACACAGCCTGAGATGAGTAAAGAACTCCCTCCCATGAGCCTCAAGTGTTTTTCAAACCGCAGCTTCTAAGTTGGATCTTCACAGGATGTTTGTAGTCCTGTCTAAGGGTAGGGACTCAGCTTCCTAATTCATTCAGGGCTCTCACAGAGCTGAGTCAGATAATTTTTTAAAATTCCAGGCTTTAAGTCCCTCTGTTTTCTTAAAACCCATGAAATTTAGCCCCCTTGCTTTCAAAGCCAAATGTTGTGTGGATTTGTCTTCCCTGTGTTGGCTGGTTCTTGCCAAAGAGAGTCTGGTTCTTGCCTTTCTCTGGGCCCCCAGTTCCTTTCTGACCACAGAAGGCCAGGGCCCTTTTATCTCTCCACTCTTCCTACCCTCTAGGAAGTGGCCTCTTCTCTATTTTTAGCTATAGGGTTTTTTTTCTCTAGTCTTTGGGTAGTTTTCTAGGTTATTTATGCTAATGTGAGTATTAGCTAGCTGTATTGGTGTGACAAGGTGAGCTTAGGACCCTCCTACTCTGTTATCTTCCCATACTTCTTCCAGAAAATCCTCTGTTTTTTTAAGTTTCAAAAAGAGGTAGGAAAAGAGCTGGAATGTGGCCATAGAGGTTTTGTTGTTGTTATTGTTTAATGAGGTCTAGTAATGGATGCTAATGGGAAGGACACAGAGTTATAGTAGAGGAGTAGAAATTGAAAAGCTCCAGAAGGGGATAACTGACAAAAGGAGGTTTCTGCAAAAACATCAGGGGCAAGGGTTCAGGTTATAGGCACTCTCAATTTTAATTAGATAGAGGGAGAGAAAGGGTGAAAATTCATCTGGATTTGTATGCTGAAGGGATGAAAGCTGTTATGTTAATAGCTTTTATTTTCTTGATTAAGAATGTTGTAAGATCACCTGTTGAGTATTAAATGATGAAGAAAAGCTGGACATTCCAGGAAAAAAAGAAAGAAGGTGTGAAATTGTAGGTATGAAGAAAAGAAAAGCAAACTTGTAAGATTGTCTGAGCAGTATGTAGTATTGATTTGAGGGTAGTGGTCACAAATTGATAGTGAAATCATCCTGCCCAGCTGGAGATTAAAACCCAAGATTTGAAGAGATTTTTGAGAATCTGATGTCTAATGCAAAAAATCCCTTAATTTTATTCCAACTTGTGTTTTGCTTCCCATTTATTGGTGATTATCTTGAAGCATCCTTTCACTGTACAAGTGAAAGATTCTGTAGTCATCAAGGTAAAAAGGAAGAATAATATTTTTGTTGTAGCTCTTCTATTGCTATCCACTGAGCTCCCAATGATTCAGTTGGTACCTATTAAAATAGGGTTAATACAGTAATACCCAATAGCCAAAACTTAAGAGAAAATAACTGAGGGACTAATGAATATTAAATATGAAGTTATAGCCATAATCCAGAATAATGTAGCTCTTAGGCTATTCTTTTTTTTTAGTCTTATAGGTAGTTCAGTGATACTTGAGAAGGGATGGTAAAAATCTAGAAGCTCTGAAATTCCTAAAAATATTTGGAAAGTTTATATCTTGAAAGTCTTTCAAAAAGATGTGATTGAAAGTAACTACCCTTGATTGAAAAGTATACTGCTTCCACAATGTAGTGTAGCCCAATAATAATTTATTTTGAAAGCTGTAATTCACTTTTGACATTATCATTTGAGGCCTTGGGTGCTGTCAACTGTAATGATTGGCTCTGAGCTACAATGGGAAATTTCCTGAGAACATTACTTCTTAATAACAGCAGTCAGAAGAGTACAAAGTAAAATGTGTGGAATCACATAGTTTAAGTCCAAAACACCTGATGACATAAATCAGAATAGCAATCTATCATTAAAAACATTGTAATCCTTGGGCTACAAATGAATAGGGGAAGAAAAATAATTTAAAATAACTGTGAGATTTCACTGTTTTAAATAGCTTAACGTGTCATGTGCCTTAGCTAAACACTCTGGAGCAAAAAAGAAAAAAAGGCAGATGAAAATACTGTCTTGAGCCTTTAGATAGCACTTAATAAAATTTCTACACTGTTATAACTGAGTCTGGTGTATAAGTTTGGAATTTAGGATGGGGGTTCATTTAACCTAGCAGTTCAAAAAAATAGATATCTAGAGGATTTTGTCACCTGTTCTTTAACTCACAATATGATCCTCAAACAGTACGAAAGATTATATGGGAATAAAGAGATTTAGACTTCATTTTCCTATTCTCAACATGATTATTTCAGTATAGGATTTTTGCTGTGGAAGGCCTTCAGGATTGCCTATGTATTACTGCAGGTGATAGGGAACAGGTACTGAATACTTAATAGGAGATAAAGACCCACTTGCGTCCCATTTCTAGTGAGAGCTGGTTGAATTTGGAATATGTAGAATTAACATGTGCTACTTTGCCAGAAGGACTTCTGTTGGAGAAGTTTTTAGTTCTGCAATTCTGCGGAACAAAGGGCTCATTACTTTTGCCTAATTAAAATGGGGAAGCAAACAGTAGAAACTTAAATAGGGTGGTATCACATGACAGTCCTTTATTAGGTCCTTTAGTTTTTTTCCCCTGGTCTCTGAAGAGTAACTCTCCACTATTGAGGCCAGGTTCTATGAATTTCCATTCATCCAAGCTGTACCTGGAATGGAATGTGACTAGCATTTGCCAGACTATGTGTTGGACCAGAATGTTCCCCAGATTTTAGATAAAAGGGGGGAAATAAAATAACTGTTGAGATAAGAATTGAATGTTCTATATAAGGATTAAGGAAATAGGAACTGTTTAAGGAGAGATTTGTAAACTGATAGGAAAATTTGAAATGAATATTGCTAATGCCATCTTTTTCTTGCAGAACCAAGAGCCTAAGACTTAGGGGGGGTTGGAAACGAGGATGGAGGAGCAATAGGAGGCAAGGAGGAGGAGGGGAAAGTGCAGTTGGAAATGTTGGGGGAGGAAAGCAGGGTAGAGAAAGGGAAATAAATCTGAGGAGGGAATGCAGTAGAGAGCACTGGACAATGCTTGGCCTGTTGTCAGCCTCCTGTTTAAGACCTCTTGTTTAGCTAGACTTTAATCACAAGTAAATAACTACCTCATAGCAGGGAAGAGTTTTTAAAATTTCATATTGTATTGCTTAAAAATTCTTCTTTCTGATAAGATAAAGGCCCAGTATACACAATACGTACCTCATTTTCATTACCCAGGAATATAAGGTCTTTTTTTTTCTTATTAAAAACAATGCATGGGCGCCTGGGTGGCTCAGTTGGTTAAGCAACTGCCTTCAGCTCAGGTCATGGTCCTGGAGTCCCGGGATCGAGTCCCGCATCGGGCTCCCTGCTCGGCGGGGGGTCTGCTCCTCCCTCTCATGCTCTCTGTCTCTCATTCTCTCTGTCTCAAATAAATAAATAAAATCTTTAAAAAAAAAAAAAAAAACAATGCATATTTGCCTCCAGTTATATCTATTTAGTACATCTACAAAGAAAGTCTCAGTTGATTAATGACCTTAATCATCAATTTCGGGGGAAAATCTGCTTTGATAATTTAAAACATTTTCTAATGAATCTTTGCACATCTTTAATATTGGAAGGTTGCTTGGCCTTCATTATGAAATTTATGTAGACCACAGAGGAGCCAACAGAGGGAGCCCTGCATGATCATTTCATTGCAAGAGATTAGGACCCAAATTTGATTGCAGCACATTATTCTCATTTTCTAATGCTTCTTGATTATCTTATTTTAATTTAGGCAATTTTATTTTAATTGTTTTTAGCATGTAAAAGAAATGTCATTTATTGTTTAATTTAAAGAATGTCTCCCTTCCCTCTGACCTGCCTATTCTCCTTAGATGAATTTTCTTTTACTTGGTGTAATCACCTTCAAAAGTATTTCATTATAGAATAGTACGTAAAGCTTCAGTGAAATATTATACTTGGATAATCTGTGCTAGAGGTATGTAAATTATTTAAAAAGTAAATTAGGTCGTATATGGGTCTATTTGCACATTGTTGTGTGTCTTCTTCTAGCTTTCCTCCTTGGGTGCTAGAAACTATAGTGTAAAAGTGGCACATTTTCTAGGAGCATTTATGTTTCTCTGTGGAACTTAAAAACATATTAATTATATTCACTAAAATGTGTTATGGAAACAGTATAAAACTAGCTTGCATTTGAAAAATAATATATAAGACTTCAAAGAAATTCTGAGGTTAGGGCAGACACTGACTCTTCTGTTTTGGGGCATTCTTGTCAAAAAAAGTAAGATAAGCACTGCTACAGGGTTTAATAATTATAATTTATAAGTCCCTTCTAGATGACTAAATTATGCTCTGATACTCGCAAGAGTTGTCATCGTTCAGGAACAAACACTTCCCAATTGAAAAAAGTTTGCATTTGATTACTCAGATGTGTAGACTTGGAAAACAAAAATGTTCTTGCTAACATGAATAATACAGACAGGTAATAGGTTATTATCATGTTGAGCTAAAAGCACTATTCACAGTGATTACTCTGAATTCAGTTCCTCAGTATCTGTCTTCTCTGTTATTACCAATTGATTCAGACAGACAGTATTGGGAGATAGGAAACATATGGTTAAGAAGCATTGACATTTTTAATCCTCATAATACATACAATTTTCTAGTATCTTTTTATTTTACTATACACAGATATAAAATAAACAACAAAAATTTATTAGAATTTCTAAAATGAAATAATGATGTATGAAAACATTATAAATTTAGACTTTTGAGGAAGCAGTAGGCATTCTTGTTTTTCTTTTTTTTTTGTAATGTTTAATATTATATTCTAAGTACATTAATATTATATTCTAAGAAACAGCAACCCTTTAAAATTTATCAAATGCTTGCAAATACTAAAAACAATTTTTTTCACACACCATTCACTTTCCTAAATTCTTAGGTAAAGATAAAAGTAGTTCTTTTGTTATTTAAATATATTTAAAGCAAGTCAGTCCCTCAGAAAATTAATATTAATTTCCTTTTCCTAAATATTAGGACTTTCTTAATCCCATCAAAAGGAAATGCATTTTAAACCTTCTTAAATTTAATAGGGTTATTATTTTGCATTGTAAGCAACTCATGTAAGTAATCTTCAGCCTGACAGGCTGGCACCATTAGAGACTGGTTAAATCAAATATTTCCATGACCTATAATTTCAAGAGCAGAAGAATTCTAGTTCTGATTTACAAAGCTTTTCTGTATCTTGTCTTCCAGGTAATTTTCAACTCACAAAACCAATGTCGGTTCCTGTCAAGTCTTCTCTTTCTTATACAATCTCTCAGAATTAATATGTATCCTCTGAACTAGAATCTGCTATTAAAGTGCTTTCTTCTTATTCCAAAGCATTATGAGGATTTTTCTGCTCTTAACCATTGGCGTTTAGGGGGATGTTTAGTCACATGACATACCAATCCTTTCATATCTCCTCCTCTTTTCCTCTGAAGCTGCAAAGGAATGTGAAATGATACACAGCTTGCATCTGCTCTCCATGCCTCACCACCTCTCAGCTTTACAGACCACATGCCTTTGTTCTTCCTCCTAATTCATGAGGACTGGAGTTTATAGCATTCTCTCTCACACATTTGTCATTCTATCTCTTTCATATTAATATTTCCATTTTTTCCTTCAAACTTCAAAGTTATTCACTTATACCTTGGATAATGCTGATCTAAGTAAAGTTAAATAAAACTAAATGAGTTTTACTTTGCAAATGAATTTTCTGCATCTATTGACATGCTCATATGGTTTTTATCCTTTCTTTTCTTAACATGCTGTATCATGTGGATTCATTTGCAAATACTGAACTACCTTTGAGTCCCAGAAATAAATCCCACTTGATCATGGTGAATGATTTTTTAAAAATGTATTGGATTCAGTTGGCTAATACTTGAAGATTTTTACACCTTTGTTCATCAGAAATATTGGCCTATAGTTTTCTTTCTCTCTAATTTTGGTATCAGGATAATGCTGGCCTTGCAGAATGAATTTAGATGCTTTCCTTGCTCTTCTATTTTTTGGAATAGTTTGACAAGAATAGGTATCAACTCTTCTTTAAAGGTATGCTGGAATTCATTTCTGAAGCCATCTGGGTCTGGACTTTTGTTTTTGGGGAGTTTTATGTTTAGTGATTAAATTTCATTGCCAATAATGTCTGTTCAAATTTTCTATTTCTTCCTGGTTCAGTTTTGGAACGCTATAGGTTTCTAAGAATTTATCCATTTCTTCTAGATTGTCCAATTTGTTGGCATATAATTTTTCATTATATTCTCATAATTCTTTGTATTCCTATGGTGTTGGTTATTATTTCTCCTTTATAATTTTTTTTATTTGAGTCTTCTTTCTCTTTTTCTTGATGAGTCTGGCTGAAGTTTTATTAATTTTATTTATCTATTCAAGGAACCAGCTTCTGGCCTCTCTTTCTTTTTCTTTTTTTTTTTCCTTCTCTTCTCTTCTCTTCTCTTCTCTTCTCTTCTCTTCTCTTCTCTTCTCTCTTCCTTCCTTCCTTCCTTCCTTCCTTCTTCCCTCCCTACCCCCCCCCATTTCAGTTATTTCTGCTCTAATCATTATTATTTTCTTTCTTCCACTGGCTTTGGGTTTTGTTTATTCTTTTTTTTTTTTTTTTCCTAGCTCCCTTAGGTATAAGGTTAGGTTGTATTTGAGATTTTCTTGTTTCTTAAGGTAGACCTATATTGCTATAATCTTCCCTCTTAGAAGAGTTTTTGTTGCAACCTAAAGATTTTGGATTGTTGTGTTTCATTTCATTTGTCTCCATGTATTTTTTTATTTCTTTGATTTCTTGGTTGACCCATTCCTTATTTAGTAGCATATTATTTAACCTCCATGTATTTGTATTCTTTCCAGACTTTTTCTTGTGATTGATTTCTAGTTCCATAGCATGTGGTCAGAAAAGATGCATGATATGACTTCAGTGTTTTCGAACTTGTTGAGACTTGTCCTATGGCCTAATACGTGATTTATTCTGGAGGATGTTTCATGTGCACGTCAAAAGAATATATTCTGTTGTTTTTAGATGTAACGTTCTGTGGGTGTCTATTAGGTCCTTTTGGTCTGATGTGCCATTCAAAGCCACTGTTTCCCTATTGATTTCCTGTCTGGATTATCTCTCCATTGTTGTAAGTGGGATATAAAGTCCCCTACTATTACTGTATTACTGTCAATTTCTCCCTATGGTCTGTTAATAGGTATTTTATGTATTTAGGTACTCCCATATTAGGTGTATAGATATTTACAACTGTTATACCCTCTTGCTGGATTGTTCCTTTTATTATTATGTAGTGTCCTTCTTCATCTATTGTTACAGTCTTTGTTTTAATGTCTATTTTGTCTCATATAAGTATTGCTACCCCAGCTTTCTTTTCACTTCCATTTTCATGGTGAATGTTTACCATTCCTTTGTTTTAATCTGCATGTGTTAGGTCTGAGGTGAGTCTCTTGTAGGCAGCATATAAATGGATCTTGCTTTTTTTTTTTTTATCCATTTGGTCACCTTATGTCTTTTGATTGCAGCATTTAGTTCATTTACATTTAAAGTGATTGTTGATACGTATGTACTTATTACCATTTTACTTGTTTTATGGTTGTTTTTGTAGTTCTTCTTTGTCCTTTCTTCCCTTGTTCTCTTCCCTTGTGGTTTCTTAATGCTTTTCTTTAGTATTATGTTTGGATTCCTTTCTCTTTATTTTATTTTATTTTTTTAAAGATTTTATTTATTTATGATAGAGAGAGGGAGAGAGAGAGCAGGAGCCATGGGGAGAGGCAGAGCAGGGAGCCTGATGTAGGGCACCAACACAGGACCCTAGGATCATGACCTGGGCCAAAGTCAGATGATTAACTGACTGAGCCACCAGGCCCGTCTTTTTTCTTTCTTTTTTTTTTTTGTGCATCTCTTACAGGTTTTTGATTTGTGGGTATCATTAGGTGCATATATAACATTTTATGCCTATAAGCAATTTATAGTCAGTTGATGGTTGCTTAAGTTTGAACCTATTCTAAGAGCACTAAATGTTTTATGTATATGTTGTCATATTTTACATCCTTTTATTTTGTAAAACTCTTGACTGATTTTTGTACATATAATAGATTCTACTCCTTTTGTGCTTTAATCTCCATACAACATCCATTCATGTTAAAAACTCTCAATTGATTCATATTAAAAACTCTCAAGTAGGTTTAGAGGCAACAGACCTCAGCATAATAAAGACCATATAAAAACCCTCATAGCTAAATTATACTCAATGGTGAAGACAGAATTTTTCCTCTAAGATCTGGAACAAGACAAAGATATCCAATCTCACCAATATTATTCAACATAATACTGGAAGACCTAGCTGTAGCAATCAGGCAACAAAAAGAAATACAAGGCACCCAAATTGGTAAGAAATGAGTAAACCTTTCATTATTTACAGATGACATGATACCATATACAGAAAACCCTAAAGTCTCAGGATACAAAATTAATATACAGAAATTGGTTGTATTTCAGTGCACTAGTAATGAGGCAGCAGAAATGGAAATTAAGAAAATCCCATTCACAATTGCACCAAAAAGAATAAAATACCTAGGAATAAACTTAACCAAGGAGGTGAAAAATCTCTACTCTAAAAACTATAAAACACTGATGAAAGAAATTGAAGATGACAAACAAATGGGAAGATTTACCATGCTTATGGATTGGAAGGATATTGTTAAAATGTCAATATTACCCAAAGCAATCTAAAGATTTAATGCAATCCTTATAAAAATACCAATAACATTTTTTTTCACAGAACTAGAACAAATTATCCTAAAATTTGTATGGAACCACAAAAGACCTGGAATAGCCAAAGCAATCTTGAAAAAGAAGAACAAAGCTGGAGGTATCACAATTCCAGACTTAAAGTTATATTACAAAGCTGTAGTAATCAAAATATTATGGTACTGACCCCAAAATAGACACATAAATCAATGAAACATAACAGAGAGCCCAGAACTAGACTCACATGGTCAGTCTATGACAAAGGAGGCAAGAATATACAATAAGGAAAAAGGAGTCTCTTCAACAAATGATGTTGGGGAAATTGGACAGCTACATGCAAAAGAATGAAACTAGATGACTTTATAACACCATTATACATAAATAAACTCAAAAAGGATGAAAGGACCCAAATGTAAGAGTGGAAACCATAAAATCCTAGAAGAAAATACAGGCAGTAATTTCTTTGACATTGACCATAGAAACATTTTTCTAGATATGTCTCCTAAGGCAAAAGAAACCAAAAGGAACTATTGGGACTACAACAAAATAAAAACTTTTTGCACAGTGAAGGCAACCATTAACAAAATGACAAGGCAAATTACTAAATGGCAGAGGATATTTGCAAATAATATATCTGATATGGGATTAATATCCAAAATATGTAAAAAACTTATACAACTCAACACCAAAATAAATAAATATATAAATAAAACCCCAAAACAAAACAGTTCGATTAAAAAATGGGCACAGGAAACTATGGAAAGAGCCAAGATGTACATCAACAGATGAATGGATAAAGAAGATGTGGTATATATCTACAATGGAATATTATGCAGCCATCAAAAAACATGAAAACTTGCCATTTGCAATGATGTGGGTGGAACCAGGGGTATTATGCTAAGCGAAGTAAGTCAATCAGAGAAAGACAAGTATCATATGATCTCACTGATATGATGAATTCTTAATCTCAGGAAACAAACTGAGGGTTGCTGGAGTGGTGGGGGGTGGGAGGGATGGGGTGGCTAGGTGATAGACATTGGGGAGGGTATGTGCCATGGTGAGCGCTGTGAATTGTGTAAGACTGATGAATCACAGACCTGTACCTCTGAAACAAATAATACATTATATGTTAAAAAAAAAAAAAAAGAGAAGATAGTAGGAAGGGAAAAATGAAGGGGGGAAATTGGTTGGGGAGACAAACCATGAGAGACGATGGACTCTGAGAAACAAACTGAGGGTTCTAGAGGGGAGGGGGGTGGGAGGATGGGTTAGCCCGGTGATGGGTATTAAGGAGGGCACGTTCTGCATGGAGCACTGGGTGTTATGCACAAACAATGAATCATGGAACACTACATCTAAAACTAATGTAATGTAGGGGGATTAACATAACAATAAAAAAAATAAAAAATAAACTAATGATGTAATGTATGGTGACTAACATAACATAATAAAATAAAATTTTAAAAAATGGGCAGAAGACCTGAACAGACATTTCTCTAAAGAAGATATACAGGTAGCCAGCAGACATATGAAAAGATGCTCAACATCACTAATCATCAGGGAAATGCAAATCAAAACCACAATGACATACAATTTCACACCTGTTAGAATGGCTAGAATAAAAAAGACAAGAAATAACAAGTATTGGTGAGGATGTGGAGGAACACTTGTGCATGGTTGGTAGTGATGTAAACTGGTGCAGCCACTGTGGAAAACAATATGGAGATTCCTTAAAAAATTAAAAATAGAATTACTATATGATCCAGTAATTCCACTACTAGGTATTTACCCAAGGAAAATGAAGACACTAATTCAAAAACATATATACACCTCTATGTTTTTTGCAGCATTATTTACAATAGCTAAGATATAGAAACAACCCACATATCCATCAATAGGTGGATAAAGAAGATGTAAGGTGTATGTATCTATGGGTGTGTGTGTGCTGGAATATTACTCAACCATTAAAAAGAATGAGAGCTTGCCATTTGCAAAAACATGTGCAGATCTAGTGGGTGTAATGATAAGTGAGATAAGTCAGACGAGAAAAACAAATACCATATGATTTCCTTTACTGAATTTGTTTCTTCTAGTAGTTTTTTAGTGGAATCGTTAGGATTTTGTATGTGTGGTATCATGTCATCTGCAAATAGTGACAGTTTAACTTCTTCTTTGCCAATATAGATGCCTCTTATTTCTTGTCTGATTGCTGTGGCCAGGATTTATAGTATTTCATCATTGACTGTGGTATTAGCATATAAACAAATATATAGACCAATGACATGGAATTAAAAGTAGAGTTATAAGCCCTAATGTATATGATCAATTGATTTTTGACAAGAGTGTCAAAACCTCTTTGTAGGGAAAAAATAGTGTTTTCAACAAATGATGTTTGGACAAGTGGATATTCACATGCAAAAACATGAAGTGAGAATCCTGTCTCACACCATATACAAAATGAATTCAAAAGGAATCACTGACCCAAATATAAAAAATCAAAACTATGAAGCACTTAGAATAAAGTGTAATAGTATATCTCTGTGACCTTTGATTAGGCAATGATTTCTTAATGACACTAAAAAGCACATACAAGAAAAGGGGAAAATACATATTTTATACATCAACATGAAAAACTTTTGTTTTCCAAAGGACACCGTCAAAAAAGTCAAAAGACAAAACACAGAATGGGAAAAAATACAAATCATGTTCCTGATAAGTGATTTGAATCCAGAAGATATCAAAAACCCTAATAATTCAACAATAAGTCAATTAAAAAATAGGAAGTGGATTTGAATAGACATTTATTCAAAGAAGATACACAAATGCTCAAAGGCTGTGCAATAGATGGCTCAGTATCATTAGGCATTATCACAATGAAATATCACTTTATACCCACAGAATAGCTAAAATTAAAAAAAAGTTGTTAATAGTAGTGTTGACAGGCATGTGGAGGAACTGGAATTCCTATATTGCTTTTGGAAGTGTAAAGTATTGCAGGCATTTTGAAAAACATTTTGACATTTCCTCAAATGGTTAGACATATGACACATTAATTCCACTTCTGGTTGTATACTCAACAGAAATGAAAACATATTCATACAAATACTTATACATGAATGTTCATAGAAGCATTATTCATAATAGTAAAAAAATGGAAATAAATGTTTATCAATTGATGAATGAATAAACAAAATGTGATATATTTGTGCCAGGGAATATTATTCACCTGAAAAAGAATTATGTCCAGATACATATTACCACATGGATGAACCTAAACATTTTGCTGCGTGAATCTAAATCTCTATTGGATTTTCTCTATTAGAGTATTCCTACAGGGATAAAGACATGCCTTAAGATCTATTAAATAAAACCTCCCTTTGACCCCAAGTCTTCCTCTAGATGCCCCATCTCAGTTTTCCACATTTACCCAGATAAATACTTCAAAGTGCTTTCTTCACTCACTATTTTTGTTTCTTCACCTCTCATTTTCTCACTAACCCACTTTATCTAGTCTCTTAATCTACTACCATTACATTGAAACAGCTCTTTTTAAGGTCATGATCAACTTTTGACAAAGACAATGATTATTTTTCTGTTATTAACCTCTCAGTAACATTTAATATGGTTGATTATAGCCTCCTCTTGGAACACTTTATTTTTCAGGCTTTCAAATAACTATATGTGGTTTTTTTCCCCCTATTTCACTGACTGTTCCCTTTTCATCTCCTTTGATAGCCCTTCCATATCTAGCAAACTTCTAAAAATGTTGATGTGGCAAGATTCCATCTTTGTTCTCTTTTTGTCTTTGTGATTCCTCTATGTGATCTCTAGTCCCATAACTTAATACCATCTGCCTTATATCAGGAGACTCTCTATATAACTCAAACATCTGAGTGTGAGGAGGCTAAAGTTGCCCATGGGGTAAACATCTGAAAAAAAATTTACAGATATGAGCTTTAGTTGAAGTGCCTGTATCAGCTAGAGAATGGGAACTCTCTACTAAGCTAGTAAAGGGGATTCCAAGGAATCTAACCAATAGTACCTCCTATACTATATATGGAATGGCTCCTCATTTTTGTTTTCAGCTATATCTTTTCTTCTGAGCTCCAAATGTATATCCAATACCTTACCCAACATGTCCATTGGATTTCTAATAGATATCTCAAATTGAATTAGTCCAAACAGTACACCATATCTCTCCTTCATCTTTTCTATCTTCTCCATTCTCCAACTCAGTGTTTCTCATTTGAGCCAGTGGCAGCAGCACCTATTTAGTAGTTCAGGTCAAAATATTCGGTGTTGCTCTCTTTACCTCAAACTCCACACATCCAATCAATTAATAGGCCTTGTTAACTGTAGCACACATATATACATAACACTCTATCAATATGAATGGTTTGCACTGTTTTTGTGACTATAATTTAAAGTCCTCAAACTCTGGCCTGAATCACTGAAATGGCTTCCTGAGTGGTCTTCCTGTACACTTGCCTTTCTTCTGAGGGCAAGCAGTAGTCAGAGTGATTTTTCTAAAGTATAAATCAGGTTAAGCACTTATCCCAAGTTATCATAATTATCTTACGTTTAATGCTCACTGCTGCCACCTCTACTCCCCAGTGGTTAGAGCACAAAAACATTTAATAAATTAGTTTTTATAAGCAATGTTAAAGGACCAAAAATGGCCCCCACAATTTGTGCAGAGACAATATTTTTATTGCCAGATAAAGAGACCCAAGAAGCATTTAATTATTATGTCCCAGGTAATAGGTGGTTAAGCCATTTTTTGAACATAGGCGGACTAGCTGAAGCTAACTTTTTATGACCAAACACTATTTAATCTTTTGTTAAGTGTTAGGACCATCTTTGTTAAGTCAAAATCCTATATTGACTGAAATTGCATTTAATTTATAATTGGGGAAGTGGATTTATGTCTTTCTAATAGTATATAGTTATAATATTGAATTTCTTATTATAAATGCCATGTATATCTCTTATTTGGCTTTGTGTCCTTCAGTAAGTTTTCTTTGTACAAATAACTTTATAATATTAATTACTGAATACTTCATATATATTTTTTCATGGTTGTTTCTGGCATGTAAAAATCCTTTTGATTTTTTTGCAGAAAGGGAAGTGGGTGGGGGGATGGGGTAACTCAGTGATGGGCAATAAGGAGGGCACATGATGTGATGAACACTGGATGTTATATGCAACTAATGAATCACTGAACATTATATCAAAAACTAAAAAAAAATCCTTTTGATTTTTGTGTATTTACAATTTGACAAACTTGCTGAGCTCTGTTATTAGTTGTAATAATTGATTACACATATCACTCATTAATTTATCCAACATATATTTATTGGGTGTCTAATATATTTTAGGCGCTTTTATAGATGATAGAATAAGTAAATACATGAATTGTATATGTGTATAAATTATGGTATTTCATATAATCAATTCCTGTGTACATAAGGGAAATTTAGCTTTTTATGCTAATTCTTATATCTCATTCTTTGTGCCTTATTGAACAGGATGGAATTTCTATTCAAATATCAAATGCAAGTGGATATAGGAGGCATCCTTGCTTTTTTCTCATTGTGAAAGATTACATCTAAATTTTCACCATTAAATATAATATTTGCTACAGGATTTGGAAGATATTGTTTATTAGGTTAGATTTTCCCCTATTTTAGTTATGAATATGTGTTGGTTGATGCAGAATACTTTTCTGTATTTATTGAGATATGCATGTGGTTTTCTTTAAATTTGTAATATGGTAGATTATATTAAACAAGTTTTCTAATGTAAATCATCTTCACTTTCCTGGGATATAAATGGCATGCCATATCACAATGCTGTACATGTTTTAAATAAGTGCAAATTTTATTAATATTTAAAAATTTTGCATTTATAATAAATGAAATTAGTCTTTGAATTTCCTTTCTTTTACTGTCATTTCCCAGAGTTATTAAGGTTATACTAGGTTCCTGAAAGAGTTGTAGGTCTCTTGCTCTCTTTATACTCTCTACAAATATTTGTTACTTGAATATTTAGTAAAAATTGCCTTAAATGTAATATCCATACCATTTAGTTCAGTAGACTTATGGCAACCTAGTACATATGCACATTTCTGCCTTCCCTACTAGGTTCTGTTTTCATGTGCCCAACAACCTGCTAAGGTCGAATGTTCCATTATTACTCTCAACTTCAATACACAATTTAGATGTTCCACTGTTATTTTCAATCTCAATATGTATATATTTTCTCATTGTAGGTTGTTATTACATGTTTGTTTAATTGAAGTTTAAAATTCAATTATCCTTGTGTCGTCTTTCCAAAAGCTTCCACTCATCAACTTTTTTATTTCAGCCTCTGATGCCAAACCAGGAACATTTCTTAAAAATCTAGAAAACTCTTTCTCATTACATTCTTAGATTTGATTTGTTTTCACATCTGGTTTCACATTCTTTCTTAGTAATGCTTCTTAAATCTATCATTATTTTCTCCTCCACACAACTAACTTCATCCCTGAGTTGCTGCATTCACTTCAAATTATTGCCCATATTCCACTCCAACATATGAACCATCACAAGATTAGTCTCCTAAAATGACACACACCATGATGTCACATTTTTAGTCATGAAATTCAAAAACTCACTAGCATATATAGGTTAATATTTTTTCTCTGACTTCCTCCAGCACTTCCCTAATCATTGCTTTAGTTGGTATTATTGCTGTTGTTTTTAAGGTTCTGTTGCTCTGTACCTGTAATTAATATCACCAAATTGATTGTAAGCACTTGTAGGGCAGACTGTTCTATCCTTTTTGTTTGTTTTCATTGCAACTTCTGGCTGAGTGCTTGATATGTGTTGGTATTCAATAATGTGCTGTTTGATTGATGAATCACTTGTCTGCCTGATTAACTTAGTTGTTGAGTACAGGGTGTTAATTAGGCCAGGGTCATAAGATCAAGCCCTGTGCGGATCAATTAGCTTTGGCTTATTTGATAACCCCAGTGTGTACTCTACCCTAAATCAACATTCACAGAAAATGTGTTTGGGTACAAAGAAGGGAGCAGAGTAGAGGATGAACATTAAGCTAGCATAATTTATCTCCACTACTAAAGGTAAAATGTCCAAAAGGTAAGGGCTCTTCCTGATGATGTATCTGCAGTACTTTCAGAATAATTTTCTTTCATTATTCATATCAAAATCAGTAAGTTACTTATTGCTTATAAAGGTAATCTCAAAACCTCACGAATGAAAGCTATATGAAGGTTAAGTATCCTGGTCATACAATTTATTTCAAATTGTTGCCAACATAGACTCATCTATTATTTTACAACCTATTTAGTGTTGGATTTTCCAATATTCAAAAGGAATATACTCTATCAGCCATTTCTGTGACCTTCAGAAAATATCCCAGTTATTTTTCTAAAATATCTGATGTTTTATATTTATAGATCTCTATAGTACAAATTAATTGGATTTAGTACTATGAGTTGGTTTCACATAAGGGTATGTTCAATAATAGTCATTCTTTTTTATATTTAGTGTAAGAGAAAATCTTAATCTATAGAGACATAATTGTAAGATGAAATGAGAAACAGTGTAATTAGGATCAAATGATTAAAGAGAAAAACAAATGCATATGAAATGTAGGGAAAATGTAAAAGAAAGTTCTTATATGATGTTCTTTTTTTTTAAGATTTATTTTTTTATTTGAGAGATAGCGTGTGCTCATGCACACATGGGCAGGGAGGGGCAGAGGGAGAGAGGGAGAGGGAGAGAATCTCAAGCAGACTCCCTGCTGAGCATGGAGCCTGACTTGGGACTCCATCTCAAATACTGAGATCATGACCTGAGCAGAAATCAAGAGTCAGACGCTTAACTGACTGAGTCACCCAGGCACCTGACTTCCTCTACTTCTAAGTATAATATCACCAACTCCTATTTAATGTTAGAACTCTGCTTTATAGCCTAAGTTGATCAGAAATTTCTTATAGGAAGATAAAAGTGCTGACAGGAATTTGTTTTTGATTATCCTCATCTGTAAAGTACGGCATATTGATTAAGAGTGTAGTCATTGACTGGCTGGTTTCCAAATCTGGTTCTGTTGCTCACTAGATGCCTGACTTTGGGGCAAATTATTTAATCTCTCTGCATGTCACAGTTTCATCTGTAAAATGGGGCTAATAATGGTACCTACCTCAAAGGACTGTTGTGCATCTTAAATGAGTTAATGTAGTTTAAGGGCTTTGAACCATGCCTCCTGGCAAATAGCAGATACCCAACAGATGTCAGCTATTAGCCGTAACATTATAATCCTGGTTGGAAACCACTAAGGTGGTCATCACTCCACCTGATCCTTGTTCCCAATGGTATTTCTTTGTGCTCTAGACCTTAAGGCCTTGCATAGTCCATTTGTCTTTAAATTTCTGCCACAGCTCTCCCATGTGCACAAGAGCAATTAACTATTCTCCTGCATGTCTTTGGACTTTGAACAACTAGTGGTATTGACGGTTTAGTGTTTTAACCATAATCCGTCTTAGATTTATAATAGTTTAGTTATGGAAAACAAAAAATCTCAGGGGCCACAATACTCCACAGCCATCAATGTTTCTAGAAAGAAAAGTAAAGACATACTCAGTATATGAAATATTAGTTAAATTTTAGTGTATGGTTGAAAGTGCTCTGTAAACTTCATGTTGGGGATACAACACTAAACAAAACATAAAAATTACTGCCATCAAATAGCTTATATTCTAGTGTGAGACATGCAATAAAAATGTAAATATATCTTTTTACTATTAAGGAGTGAGTGTAAAGAAAAATAAAGCAAGGATGGGAGATAGGAAGTGTCTAGAATGAGGGTAGGGTAACATTTGCAATGGAAGGAAGGTTTCAATCCAATTTTTATATTGGACTATCAAGGAAATTTTCACTGAAAAGATGAAGGAAAGATCTGAGAGATAAAAGGGTGAACCATGGAGATCTTGGGGAAGGAATGTTCCTGGCAGAAGGGACAAGTTCAAAGGCCCTGATGTTGAATTGTGTGCCCCTTATGTTTGAGGAATGGCAAGGGGGTCAGTGTGGCTGAAACAGAGTGAGCAGTTGTTAGGAAAATATAAACTAAGAGGGTCAATAGAGACCAGATCATGTATGGTTTTGGACATAAACATGTCATTTCTCTATTTTTTTCAGTTAATCATTCTATTATCGGTAAGTACTTGACTCCTCATACTTCTACTCCACTTTTAAATGGTTTAGGAATCCTAAAAGGTAAACCCAGTTCCAAGAGTGTGGTTGCCAGTTTTCTTCTATGCCAGAGGGACCTGGATTCTTGTGTGTTCACTTTGTACTTATTGTTGCTTCCACACTGTCCTGCTCTTTCAATGCAGCCTTCTGAGTTCTGAGAGATACTCTTCAGATACTTCAGGTCTAAGTCACCGTCTACTTTTAGCAGGGCTCATGCTTGGACTCAGAAGATACCAGGTTCTTAGACCACAGTTGTATACTCGGCCATAGTTTATTAAATCTTATCTCCTATGCCATTGTGGCTGGGTCTGGTGGGATAACTTCTTTTTTTTTTTAATTTTATTATGTTATGTTAATATTACATCATTAGTTTTGATGTAGTGTTCCATGATTCATTGTTTGCGTATAACACCCAGTGCTCCATTCAGTATGTGCCCTCTTTAATACCCATCACCAGGCTAACCCATCCCCCCACCCCCCTCCACTCTAGAACCCTCAGTTTGTTTCTCAGAGTCCATAGTCTCTCATGGTAAGTCTCATGCAAAAATACATGGCAAAGCTTGGAGTCTATGTCAATATCTACCCCTTTTCACACACTGGGTGAATTCTGGTGCTTGAAGAGTGAGGCTGCATGATTTCTGAGAATATAATAGCTGATTTAGAGTGTTACATTATTTTAACATCTTTTTCATCTCTGGGGTGGTGTTTATTGATTGAATTTTTTCAAGCAAGTTATTTTTCTGCTCTTTATATGTCAACTAATTTTTTATTATATCCTGGATATCTTGAATAATGTTACTAGATTTTAGGTCTTGTTTTAATCCAACATAAAATGTTAACATTTTTGTTTTGTTAGGCTATTGACCTGGTTGAGTTTAAGTCACAAGTGCCACCCCATCTCTATAGATAATGGTTTTATTTTAAGTTTTGTTTTTAAGGATTTTTCAGTGTTATTTAGATTTGTCTTTCATGTGTGTCATCCACTGGCCAACCTGGAACCTGGGCCGTAGTCTGTATGTTCAGTGTTCAAAGTAGTTGGTGCCCTGAATAGCATTAGATCCAGACATATATAGCTCAGAGGTAAGCCAAATTCATAAAAAGCTTTTTGGAGGCCCTTCCCTTGGGATTCCCCTTTACCAAGCTCCACCCTGTCCATAGTCTCTTGGTAGCTTCTGTTTCTTTGGGACTACTACTACTACTACTACTACTACTTCTTCTTCTTCTTCTTCTTTTTCTTCTTTCTTCTTCCTTCCTTCCTTTCTTTTCTTCCTTTTCTTCTTCTTCTCCTTTCTTCTTTCTTCTTTCTTCTTCTCCTTCTTCTTGTCATTAGAAAGCTGGTACTTTACTTACCCTGTTCTGCTGTGCACTTTCCATGACTGTCCCTATGTCTTGGGATGACAAAGAAGAAAACATCATACTTTTTCACATAATTATTATCCAGTCTTCTCCTGGACTAATTACCCCTTGGATACTCCATAATCACTTCAAATTCAATGTGTTCAAAACTATTACAGTGAACCCTTACACCCACACATTGTTCAAAACTTGTGTTATCTTATACCTCCATGGTTAAACTTCAACCAAATCCTAACAATTCTATTTTTAATTATGCTTTGACTTTAAAAAAAATTGTTAGTGCAGTATTGGTTTCTGGAATAAAATTTAGTGATTCATCACTTATATACAATACCAGTGCTCATCACAACAGGTGCCCTCTTTACTACTCATCACACCTATCCATCCACCTCCTTCCCTCAGTTCTCTATTGTTAGGAGTCCCTTATGGCTTGTTTCCCTTTTTCCTTTTTTTCTTTTCCTCCTTCCATATGTTCATCTGTTTTCTTTCTTAAATTCCACATATGAGTGAGATCATATGGTAGTTTTCTTTCTCTGATTTATTTTACCTAGCATAATGCACTCTAGCTCCATCCACATCATTGCAAATGGCAAGATTTCATTCTTTTTGATGATTGAATAATATTCCAGTGTGTGTGTGTGTGTGTGTGTGTGTGTGTGTGTATGTATACTACATCTTCTTTATTCATCAGTTGATGGACATTTGGGCTCTCTCCATACTCAGGCTACTGTTGATAATGTTGCTGTAAACATTGGAGTGCATGTACCCCTTTGAATCTGTATTTTTGTATTCTTTGGGTAAATATCTAGTAGCACAAATGCTGGATTGTAGGGTTTTTAACTATTTTTAACTTTTTGAGGAACCTCCAAACTGTCCTCCAGAGTGGCTGTACCAGTTTTCATTCCCACCAACAGAGCAAGAGTCCTCCCCTTTCTCCATATCCTTGCAAACACCTGTTGTTTCTTGTGTTGTTAATTTTAGCCATTCTAACAGGTGTGTGGTGGTATCTCGTCAATTTTTTAATTTGTATTTCCCTGATGATGACCCCTTTTTTTCTTAATCCCGCTGCTATTTTCTTTTTTTTTTTTAAGGATTCTACAGTTTCTTCTTTAAATTATATTAGCCTTCTTACTGGTTTTCTGTCTACAGTCTTGATCTTCTTCAATCCATTTACAACATTGCAGCCTTAGTGATTTTTGTAAATCATAAATTGGATCACATCACTTCCTTGTTTACAATTCTTAAAAGCTTTCAATGACCTTTCCAAAAATTCAGAATAAAACTATAATTTCTTAGTGTAATATACAAGGCCTTCTCTGATCTGATTCCTATCACTTTGATTAGGAAGCCTCCTTTAATTTGCCTTCATCAGTACCAACCTCTGCCCCTAATATGGACTAGGTGCTTATTTTTACAGTTCTATGGTATCATTCTGCACCACCAGAGCCCTCATCATGTAATATTGCCACTGCTATTATTTTTTGTTGCCATTTATTATCTTATATTTTTTAAAGATTTTATTTATCTGACAGAGAGGAATATTGAGAGAAGGAACACAAGCAGGGGGAGTGGGAGAGGGAGAAGCAGGCTTCCTGCTGAGTAGGGAGGCTGATGTGGGGCTTGATCCCAGGGTCCTGGGATCGGGTCCCGCATCGGGCTCTTTGTTCAGCAGGGAGCCTGCTTCTCCCTCTCCCACTCTGCCTGCTTGTGCTGTCTCTCTCTGTCAAATAAATAAAATAAAATCTTTAGAGAGAGAGAGAGTTGGGTGGGGGAAGGGGAGAGGAAGAGGGAAACTTAACTAGACTCCATGCTGAGTGTGGAGCCCCACACAGGCCTCAATCTTGTGACCCTGAGATCACCACCTGAGCTGAAACCAAGAGTCAGATGCTTAACCAACTACACCACTCAGGCACCCCTTTTTTGTCATTTAAATAAGGCCTACATCTAATTTTTTAAAAGGATTTATTTATGTATTTTAGAGAGAGAGAGAGCATGCACACAAGTGGGGGGGAGGGGCAAAGGGAGAGGAGAGAAAGAATCCTCAGGTAGACTCTCACTGAGCTCAGAGCCTAACACAGGGCTTGATCCCAGGACCCTTAGATTGTGACCTGAGCCAAAACCAAGAGTCAGAAGCTTAACCAACTGCGCCACCCAGGTTCCCCTTTTGGCCATTTAAATAAGGCCTATGTCTAATTTTTGTATCTCTCTTTCAGTGCTTGGACTCTCTCTGAAATACTAGGATGTTTGTTGAATGCATGTGTGAAAGAATGAGTAAAAAGCTTTGAAATCTAAATTCAAGGATTTAGGTTCTTAAGCAGGAAAATGACAAAAATCATTAAAGAACATTAGATAAATAGATAAGGTGAGGATATCTGGAAGTATGTAGAGATGGTGAGAAAACTGAACACCACAAAGTCTTTGCAAAAAGTGTGAAGTCAATAGTCTAGAAATGATAGTTTGGATGGTAAGTGAAATAACTAATGATTCCCTTTAAACTTAAATTATTAAAGTCCTAGAATGTAAATGTCATTGGCCCCAGAAAAGATTACAGAATCACCTTACAATTCTCAAAGCAGTATCCCAAATTTATTTATGTGTACATAATATATAAATTACATATCATAAATTACATATATTGTCACATATATTATAAACATTGGGGTATAAAGCAAACCAATAATGCTTTAAGCTGTATAAATCTTATGTGATTATAATTTGTTTTAAATAAGCTTCTGTCTTTTATGTTTTAATTTTTCCCCATTGGGTCTACTAGCTAGAAAAACCTGAAGGGTTTAAAGTTGTCTGTTTTATCTGTGGTGTAAGCTCTATTTTCTTCATATGTGCTTGCCAAACACTACCATGATTGTGCTTTTAAAATGAAACACTTTGCTTATTTAGTTTATATCAATAGAAAGCTTAAAATAATTAGACAAGTTCAGAAAACTGGTATTTATTCTCTTTAAATGGCCTAGAAGTGCAATATGCCATTTTGTTGCAGGTGTTAACATTTGTTAAATTTGAACAATATGATATTTATTTTCAAGGTCTATTATGCTTCAAATAATTTACACTATTTCAAAAAATGTGATTTAACTGTTCTAAGTTAAACAAGTATCACTTAAAAATTTTTTTACCAGTATTTACAACAACAGAGAATAGGTATTGCCTATTATTCTCTGATTCTCACAGGTTAGTTTAGAAGCTAAATTTTATCTTTATTTTAGTTAGAGATGTTCCAATATGTGACTTTTTAAAAAAAGATTTTATTTATTTATTTGTTAGAGAGAGGGAGAGAGAATAAGTGGGCATGGGGGCGGGGCAGGGAGAGAAGCAGGCTTCCCGCTGAGCAAGGAACCCAATGCGGGACTCCATCCCAGGACCCTGGGATCATGACCTGAGCTGAAGGCAGATGCTTAAGCAACTGAGCCACCCAGGCATCCTCCAATATGTGACTTAAAAAATGTTTTTAAAAATGTTTAACTCAAGCAAAGGAAGGTTCTTATATATTAACCTATGCATTTTCCTTTTCAACTGTTAATGTGCTTTCCTGCCTTAAATCGTATAAGATTATTAAGATATTTTAAATGGCCCATATTCTATTTGCAGGCTGATCATTTAGTTCACTAAGTACTAAAAAGTATTGACAGCCTCATATAATTCAAAAAGAGCTCTCAAGTAGGTAAAGGGCACAACATTCTTGTTAAATGATTATGACAGACCAGTCTCTACAGCAACATTAGATTTTGTAGACACCACTTTATTTTATAGATAATTTCTCCATAATTTCAAAGGCAAATAAGAATTTTGAACTTCGGGGTACCTGAGTGGCTCAGTTGAGCGTCTGACTCTTGATTTTGGCTCAGGTCATGATCTCAGGGTCATGAGATCGAGCCCTGTGTCGGGTTGGGTGCTGAGCAGGGAGCCTGCTTGCGATTCTATCCCTCTCCCTCTGTTCCTCCCCCCACTCGCTTGCTCTCTTTCAAATAATAATCTTTAAAAAAATTTTTGAACTTCATTTTATCTATTATATCATGATGAATTATTTGCTTCCTCTGAGAAGTAAAATTCTTATTTTTTTAGTACCATATCAAACTATAAACTTTCTATTATTCCACAAAAATTTTCTTTAACTCTTTTTGTTATAAATAAAACACAGATACAGAAAAACACACAAATGTATGGCTTCATAGATTCTCTTAAGGCCATATCACCTTAACTACCACTCAGGTCAAGAAATAGAGCTTTCCTCCCAACCTCAGGAGCTCCTCCATTGCAACTCCCAACATAATTCTCTCCCTCTCCTGAAAGCAACTACTATTTTGACTTGTATAGTTATCACATCTTATAGTTTTATCACTGAAGTGTTCATCCCTGAGTCTATAGTTTGATCTTGCCCAACTAAAAAATTGTTTTTTTAAATAAAGTCTCTCTTAATCTACAGTTTCTTCCTTCGTCCTTTTATTTTTTCTTTTTGTCCTCTCATTCATTCGTTCGTTCTTTCCAATTCATGTGTTGAAGATCCTGGGGGAACATTGACTAACAATTAAAAAATGCTCCGTGTAGGAAAGGAAAACTTTTCCCTTCTTCCCTTTTAGGTTCTTTTGGATGATTTATTAATTAAATTGACATAAGCCAGATTAACAGGAGAAAAATAAATGGTACCCACAGGCAGTCAAGCTTTTGAGGCTTAAATGCCACCCTGAGTTAAGGAAAAGGGGGTAGGGATCTGAGACTTCAAAGGGGAGGAAGATAATTTACAGGAAGATGGGAAGGATAAATGTTTGGTACACATTTTCTTTTTTTTTTTTTTTAAAGATTTTATTTATTTATTAGAGAGAGAATGAGAGACGGAGAGCACGAAAGGGAAGAGGGCAGAGGGAGAAGCAGACCCCCTGCTGAGCAGGGAGCCAGATGCGGGACTCAATCCGGGGACTCCAGGATCATGACCTGAGCCGAAGGCAGTCGCTTAACCAACTGAGCCACCCAGGCGCCCCTTGGTACACATTTTCAATGCTGTCAAAAGACAATGGGACACAGGAAGGAATTTGATCTCTAGGCCCTGTCAGCTTCCCCCCTCCAGTTTATCTCACCTATCCCATAGTTTTTGTAGTTCTTTCTGGTGATAGTTCTCTCCCTAGGCCAGACCCTTTATCTACATTCTTTTAGTCAGTTAAGGGTCAAGTGAAACCTCTAAGTCTTTGGGCCTTTATTGACTTTAGCTCAAAGTAATGCATATGCCAAAGTGGCACGTTTGGGGGAGGCTCATTTTGAACCACTTCATTCTGTCCTCCATCTTTCATGAAACGTGGTAGCTGGATTCAGAGGTTTGATCTGACTCAGGTTTAAACGCTTTATTCATGAGGAGGAACTTAATGCTATTTTTCTCTTTTTCTGATGTTAGCTGCTGTCGATGCTCAGTGCATAGGTCTATTAATTCATTGGGAGTTGCAAACAGTGATAGTCTAGTTCTAGGATTTCTCTTTCAAATATTAGGTGGATCAAAATAGAGATGTCCCTTATCTGGCTACTGAGTAAAACAGTTCATACAAGAAAGTCCAGATAAATGCTTGATTCTTTCCCTTTAGTTACCAGTTTTCAAGATGAGTTGATTTCCTATTACTCTCAGATTACCTATTGGTATTTTTTAAAGATTTAATTAATAAATTAATATTCAGGGCGCCTGGGTGGCTCAGTTGGTTGAGCGACTGCCTTCGGCTCAGGTCATGATCCTGGAGTCCTGGGATCGAGTCCCGCCTCGGGCTCCCTGCTCAGCGGGGGTCTGCTTCTCCCTCTGACCCTCTTCCCTCTCGTGCTCTCTGTCTCTCATTCTCTCTCTCTCAAATAAATAAATAAAATCTTTAAAAAAAATAATAAATTAATATTCATTCATTCATTTATTTGAAAGAGTTGGTGGGGGGGAAGGGGCAGAGGGAGAGGGGGGAGTCTTAAGCAGACTCCATGCTGAGTGTTGAGCCTGATGCTGGGCTTGATCTCACAATCTTGAGATCATCACCTGAGCCTAAACCAAGAGTCCAATGCTTAACTGACTGCACCACCCAGGCACCCCTACCTATTAGTATTTTTAAAATCTCATTATAAACTCATAGATTAAAACATTTTTACTTTAATTGAAATTTTTTTTTTTGAAGCTCAAATAGGCAAGTGGGAGCCTCTTGAAACTGGCACCTGAGTTCCCTTCACAATAGTCTTTGATTATTTCTTTGTCATTCAGTGTAACAGTGTTCCTTCTGGTTCATCTTTTTCCCCAAACCTGGAATGGCCTCTTTCTCCAAGAAGTACTAGTTTCTCTTAATGGTAAATAATATTTTACCACTATTATTATCTGGGCACTAGGGAAACTGGTTTAGTCATTGTTTCTAGACTTCTTCAGTGGAGAGAGATAGGATCTCTCTCTCTCTCTCTCTTTTCCTCTCCCTACCCACCCCCCCACACACACCATACAGTACCGCATATGATGAATTCATATTGGCATTTCCTATTCAAATTCAGGACTATAGATTTTTTAAACATAACTTCCTTTATATTTCACTTCCTTACTCCAAACTGAGAATCTTCTTTGTCAAGGATACAATATATGACAGAATTGGAATAACCCATAATTACTTTTGCCTTTGACATATATTGTTTTAGGAGGAACCTTTGGGAGGGAGAGAGAGAATCTCAAGCAGACTCCATGCTGAGTGTGGAGCCTGATGTGGGGTTTGATCCCTCAACCCTAAACCAAGATCAAGAGCTGGATGCTAAATTGACTGAGCCACCCAGGTGCCCCAATTGTTGTTCTTTTAGAGTTATTTTATATTTTAGCTCAAAGCAAGTTTTGCTATCTTCCCAGATCTTTGGTCTTCTCACTCTTCTGTTCCTTCAACATGTTGAAGGAGGTCTTTTTATAATCCTGTAGTAAGCATTTCTTTTAGAATGTCATCACCATGGGGTCTGTTTCCCAAATAAATATTGGATTGGCACCTGTTGTATGCTTTACTGAGCACTGGATGGTGAAATAAATTAATTAGAAGTGAATTCTGTTATTGTGATCAGCAGGTGTAAACAAGATAATCATGAAATAAAATTTTTTGTATAGCACAATGAGTAGCTTTTGTTTAATTTATGAAAGAAAGATTCCTATTAGTTGATAAATAATAGAATTATCATTGAAGAAAAACACTATTAGAATACCTTTATTCCCCTGAAATGATGGGGAATATTTCCTAAATATTTGCATTTCAACACATTTTAATATTTTAACATGACTTGGTTGTATAAATCACAAAATAAAGAGAAAGAAAGGGAAGTAACAGGATTTTTACATGTGTTATTACAATTACAGTTATCCAGAAGCCTTCCCATCGTAAGAGTTCTGCATAACAGTTGTAACCAACTCTCTTCTATAGAGGTGAAGAGTTTATAAATATAAAAATAAATATAAAATTGTTTTTCATCATAAAATATAAATTTAATATTATATAAAGATTGTTTTCTTTTTTTTTTCACAGAAAACTATTTATTCTTCCCCAGAGTCCAACCAGAAATAAGCTTATCAGAAACAACAACACCAGAAATTCTTGTCTCTTCCCTGACCTACTGGGGAGATTTTCATGAATCATTTCTTTTTTTTTTTTTTTTTACTTTTTAAAAATTTTATTTATTTTATTTTTATTAATATATATTATTTGTTTCAGGGGTACAGGTCTGTGATTCATCAGTCTTACACAATTCACAACACTCACCATAGCACATACCCTCCCCAAAGTCCTTCACCCAGCCATTCCATCCCTCCCACTGCCCTCTACTCCAGCAACCCTCAGTTTGTTTCCTGAGATTAAGAGTTTCTTATGGTTTGTCTCCCTCTCTGGTTTGGTCTTGTTTCATTTTTCCCTCCCTTCCCTTATGATCCTCTGTCTTGTTTCTCAAATTCCTCATTATCAGTGAGATCATATGATATTGTCTTTCTCTGATTGACTTATTTCACTTAGGTTAATACCCTCTAGTTCCATCCATGTCATTGCAAATGGCAAGATTTCATTTTTTTTGATGGCTGCACAATATTTCATTGTGTATATATATATATATATATACCACATCTTTTTATCCATTCATCTGTTGATGGACATCTTGGCTCTTTCCACAGTTTGGCTATTGTGGACACTGCTGCTATAAACACTGGGGTGCATGTGCCCCTTTGGATCACTGCATTTGTATCCTTGGGGTAAATACCCAGTAGTGCAATTGTTGGGTTGTAGAGTTGCTCTATTTTTAACTTTCTGAGGAACCTCCATACTGTTTTCCAGAGTGGCTGCATCAGCTTGCATTCCCACCAACAGTTAGGAGGGTTCCCCTTTCTCCGCATCCTCGCCAACATCTGTCATTTCCTGACTTGTTAATTTTAGCCATTCTGACTGGTGTGAGGTGGTATCTCATTGAGGTTTTGATTTGTATTTCCCTGATGCCAAGTGATGTTGAGCATAAAGATTGTTTTCTAATATAGATTGTTTTTTATCATAAAATCTAATTAAGATCAGGTTGACAATGATGTCTCCAATGACCGTTATATACAATTGAGACCTTCAGTATTTTCATGTTGAATTTTATGTTCTGAATTTAAAATAAAATTGTGTTTGAGGCACCTGGGTGGCTCAGTCATTAAGTGTCTGCCTTCAGCTCAGGTCATGGTCCCAGGGTCCTGGGATTGAGCCCCACATCGGGCTCCCTGCTCCACGAGGAGTCTGCTTCTCCCTCTCCTACTCCCCCTGCTGGTGTTCCCTCTCTCTGCTGTGTCTCTCTCTGTCAAATAAATAAATAAAATCTTTAAAAAAATAAAATAAATTGTGTTTGAAATTGTCAGAATATTATACATTTTAACATAAATATATCTTGAAGTTCTTTTTAGAATCTTAGCTATATCTTTAAATTAGGAATATAAAATAACTTTTAATCTGAAAATTTTAAACCTATTTATCAAGTAGAGAGTGGCTGGAATTATAATATACTTAGAATTACTGCAGAAATTGATTTTGAATAATAAAAAAGGGCCTAAGAAAGAATATAGAAAAGTATATCAGTGGTCTTTTCAGGAGGTGTTCCAAGCCTGTCTTTCCCCGTGATTTATCTGCTACCTTCCAACAATGTGTTCTATTATTGTGACTTGGCATTCACTGAGCACTTGCAGAAAAGTCCTCACTATACAAACTGATGCTAAGGATGCCACTAGGACTCTGTAACTGCTCTTAGAAAGCTCAAAAATTTAAAAACAAGTTAAAAAAAACTTTAAAAATTGTTGTAAAAACTTGAAAGCAAGCCTAATATTCTCATTTAAAGGCTTTTAGCGCTGGAAAAAAAAAAAGAAACCCATAAAATGTATACCGTGGAGGTCAAAGTCACATTACAATTTCACCCATAATATTAAAACATGGCACATTATTGATTTTTTTTTTTTTTGAGAGAGCGCGCACACTTGCATGTGAGCAGGGAAGGGGACAGAGGGAGAGGGAGAGAGAGTCCCAAGCAGGTTCCGTTAGCATGGAATCTGACTTGGAGCTCGATGTCACAGCGACTTTGAGATAATAACCTGGGCTGAAATCAAGAGTTGGATGCTTAACTGATTGAGCCACCTACGTGCCCCTTGATATCTTTTTTTTAATCTTTGAGTTATTTTTTATTTTTTATTTTTTTTTACTTTTTAAAATTTAATTATGTTATGTTAATCACCATACATTACATCATTAGTTTTTGATGTAGTGTTTCATGATTCATTGTTTGTATATAACTTTTTTAAAAAGAAAACCCCAGTAGTTTCCTTTTAAAAGGAAATACTGCCAAATGGTAAATGAATGAGTGATAAAAGGAAATTTTAACTACTACAATAATTTCAAAAATTTTGGTGATAGATTTTTAAATGATTATAATAAAAAAGTTATTGGGAGATACGTCAACACCTTTTTGATGAACAGACATTATCAAAGATGTATAAAAAGGCAATGTAAATGATGATTAATTAGTGTTTAAATGCCTAATTTCTTTCTTTCTTTCTTTCTTTCTTTTTTTGGTTTTGTGGTAAACAAGTTGTGGTTACCACAAATAAAGGATAGGGAATGTAGTATGGACTTATAGTGGATGTGACGTCAGCAATTGGCTGAGCCTCTTTTTCAAGTTGTCATTACTGACTTCCAGAAAATAAGGTGACTTCTCCAACGTCACACAGGTAGTTAGAGGCATGATTAGCAACCAGGATATCTGACTTTCTTTTTCAGTGTTATTTTTCTAGCACCTGTCTGCCTCCTAATGATGTTTCTATGGACTCAAAAACGCTATGGGTGAGACAGCTTGATGTACACAGAGACTGGAAACAAGCCAGGTGCAAGACAGGAGGGACTAACAAGTTCTTAGGAAATGTGAGAGTATTTGCTCTCTTTGAAAGCATTAAGATTCAAATATTTAAAACATTATGACATCCAACTAGAATATGCCTACAGGCTAGCCAGTTGCCTTTTCAATGATCTAAAGGCATTTTTTTTTTTTAGCTGCTTAGATATATTCAGTATCTAAAATGGGTTCACATACACATGTTTAAAAATAGGTATACAATTTCAATTATAGGTTAGACATTTTATTTTGTGGAATAAATTATAAGTAAAAGGTTTTATAAAGAGGGCTGAATAGTTGACAGTGTGCTCATCATTGATAGGATTGATTGATTCATTCATTTATTTTACTGATAGCTTTGGAGGCATTTTAGGAAGTCTGTTTAATCCATCCAGTCAATCACCAGTCTAAAGAGTTGATCATTTTGCTATAGGGCTATGCGGTATCTGGTGGAGCTGTAAAGCTTCCTGTCTTTAGATACTGCAAAAACCTGAAGATCTGATGGTTGAGAACCTGCCTACAAAGAGTAAATAATGGTTTTTAATGTATTTTGCTAGTCACTTGTATAACTTGAATTTTCTATTCAAATACAAATACCTTAAGAGTCCAAAGTATAACAATAAAAATGAGCCTTCAATATATTTAATCCTCATGTTAATACTTTAGGATCTTTTAAGATCTATTTCCACTATGCAACATGTCCTTATTGTATATTTAACCTTTGTGTTGATGCAAAATCAAACCAGTTTCTCACCAGGGCTTTTATTCCAGAATAAGCAAAAAGGGGGAGAGAGGTAAGAGGAATGTTTAGTGACTTTATTTACAAACATTTATTATTTACTTATGTGCAAGACCTTGTAGATGCAAAGCAGTTAAGGAATTTACTCTTGGTTGGGGAGACAACATGAACTCACAGGAAAAAACAGCAGTAGATGCTAGGAGTATCAGCTGTCTACTGTGGTGTTATGGCTGTTAATACAATTGAAAGAATACCTCATCCTGGCAAAAGCTAGGGTGGTTTTAGATGGGAAGAAGAAATTTAGGGTGAAAGGGGAAAGGTGCCTACAGAGGTGTAATCATAGGAAGCCATTTGAGCTGTGTCAGGGATATGGGAGAACCTGTCTGTATCCAGAACACACTAAGCCACTAAAGGCATTGTGTAAGAAAGGCAAATATGTTTTGTGTATCTACAGTGTGCCCCAAAACTTTTCAAACACTATTTTACTTGAAATAAACTTAAAAGTAAGTATTAAGACCATCTTCATTTTATTGATTCAGGAAACTAAGTGAGGCTTAAAGAAAGTGAAGATTTGTCTCAGGATTTCTGAGTCCAAAGCTACTATTCTTTGCATGGAAATGCACCTGTCTTTCTCAATGTGACTTTGAGCTGGAAATGTAGAAACTTTGTTTTGATTGTCTCCTATTCACACTATTGGTGAGGAAGGATTCCCACCCTATGGTTATGGGGATGGCCAAACACACTACATTCAACATAAGACAGATGAAATTTACCACAGTTTATTAGTCACGTAAACACATAGCCCGAGGGAGGAGGACATCATACACCACCCATGGTTACATGGTGGTCCACTCAGGAGCAAAGTGAACAAGCAGAAGCTGTGGGAGGCAGGCTTTGTAGTGTTAAGAGGGTGAGGTGATCCCTGGTTCCTGTGGGAAGCTATGATTGGCTACTTTGAGTAATTCTGAGGGCTGGCAGGGAACTGACACCCACTATTTAGGGATGAGCTGGAACTGCATTTTTGGTCCAGTTGATAAGGAGGATTGTTCATCTAGGAGGCATTATACACAGGAGAAGAGTGCGGAGAAGCACTTGAGGTTAGGCCAGTCAAGACTCTCCTAGTTTCAGATGTCAAGACAGCACATAATATTAATTTAGGTCTTTCATCACACTGTTATAAAACTGTAGGTTAGTTTTATCTTTCTAACTTTCTCCTGTACTTCAAAAAGTTTGGTTGTGTGTGTGTGTGTGTGTGTGTGTGTGTGTGTGTGTGTGTGTGTAGGTAGGTAGGTAGGTAGGAGCTCCTGACTATTCCTATGTATGCTAGTTTCCTTTTGTATTTCTGGTACTTATCATTCTATTATTTTCTTGTTTATTTTCAAGTGTTTTTTTTCTTACTGGCTACCTCCAAAGAAGGTAAGCTCTTTGGGGTGGGGAGGGAACATTTTTAATCATCTTATTTATTGCTGTGTTCCCACTGCCTATAACAGTTTCTGGTACATAAAAGATGCTCAAAAATTTTGTCAAATAGAACAAATAAATATGGTAATAAATTATAGACTTAAAGGTATTTTTATTTGGTGTTGAGACTTTCCCCAATCCCATTTATACACCAACATATATCAAGGGCCTTTCTTGTACCAGCTTCTATTCTTATAATATAGTTTCTACCATTAAATAACTTATAGTCTTGCAGAGGAGACAAATTAGTAAAAATACAATTTCAAAACTTGATGACAATAGCTATGAGAAAAAAGAGCACAGGGATTTGGTGGCTTTAAGGCGAGGTTGTACTTGAATAATCAGAAAAGAAGCCATGTTTTTTAATTTTTTTTTTTTTCCAATCCAGGTAAAGGAAACCCCCAACTTTTCTTAGCTACATAGTCCTGTATTCTGAACTTCTTAAAGACAGGAAATATCAACACAAATATATCTTAAATTTTTTAATGATGGAATTTGATGGAGACAAAGGAGAAATTACAAAAGTTAGGGGTTTTTTTTAATATGAGTTTTGTCCACATATTAAATGAAGTAGGAAATGAAAGTAACATTAAGTAATGAATTAAAATAAGTAATGAAAATAAGTAATGAAATGTGTGTTTAACATATGTAGACACTGAGTTTGCTACCTATTTCATTTATATCTGTGGAACTGTCCTATTGATTTTTTGGTCAGTCAGAATGGGTTTTATGGGGTAAATGGTGCCTCCCTCCCATTCTATAGAGTTGAAAAATATTTTTCCTCATCTGTCTCTGTGCACTTTAAGAAGTTTGTGTTTACAAATAGAATGTGGAGTCTGAGATCCTGTTCACCATAATTCCAATTCCTTTATGGCCCTTTTTATATACCCTTTAGCAATATAGACTAGCACAGAACCATCACCAAAAGGTGGGTTTATGTTCTCATATGTATCCCTGGTTTCCCCTGTTTGAAAATTTAAGCAGGAAATTTATAGGATTTAAGTCAAAGTGCCCTATAGGGAGTCTTAACAGTCTTCATAGTGTGATAGAGACATATTGAGGCTGTGTTCCTTCTGTTTGAAGGTGATCTTGGGATTTTACTATTTTGTAAATTAAAGAAAGGGATTGATGTCATAAATTTATCCAGCAACTCAGTAAAGGTAAGTGATTGCTACAAAGGAGACAGCCAGTATAAAAGAGGGCTTTATATTGATCTGAAGTATAAGCTATAAATTTTTTTCCCTTGAGTTAAAAATACATTTACTAGGTTGGTACCAGCTTCATGAACATTTATTTGTGGGGGGGAGGGTGGGAAGTTGGGCTCTTAATTGGATATGGATCTATTTATCTTGCAAGTTTTAAAGATGGCATTTATAAATGGAGTATACATTTAAAATCCTTTAAAATATCAAGTGATGTAAAGAATAGGAGGATTTGGTATATTTCCCTGTGTCTGAGATCCATTTCTCTTTTGAATTTTTGTTGTCATGCCCTTAGGTAAGAAGGAAGTTGTGTAGGTAAACCAGAGAAAGGCCAGTTAGGTGAGGGTAGACCTTGAAGCCATAAAATTGATCCTCTGCTTTTCAAAGAGTTATATATCCCTGATTTTTTTCCTGTCATACCTTTTTTTTTAACATGTCATGAATCAAAATTTTAGATCAGATTTTACCTCTCATTCTCTCTGTGCTTCTTTCTCCCTTCCTGACCACCCCCTCTTTTTTTCTCTCTCATTTTTTGACCATGTACCCTGAGGACTGCTAATGGATAAGGACTAATTTTAAGATTATCAAACTAAACTTAAAACTTTAGTTATTTGCTTCTGTCTTTTATACATAAAATAACTATTAGCACCTTAATTTCTTTATAGATGGTTGCTTTCATCAAAGATCCTTACATGTAAACTATTTCTATTCATTTTATTTTGTAAATCCGTCTTTTGAAACCAAAATTAAGTGGTAGCTCTTTTTTTTTTTCAGGTTTAATTTTGGGGGCTATATGATTTTGGTCTCCACAATTCTTTTATGCCCTCTAATGGCAGCCAGAGGAAACTCCTATTGGATCCAATTTCAAGAAAATAAACTTAAAAAGTAAACAAGAAACCACTTAAAGATTTTAATATAAATAAATTTCACACACCAGATATTTTTGCTGTAGGAAAAAGACCATATGTTTATTTACTAAACTTTAGAAAGTAGATTTTCTGGTTGATTTGTCATAGTTTTAAAAATATTTATTTGGATGATTATTTTAAAAGCTCTATTTCTAGTTGTTAAAATCCTTATATGAGTGTATTAGGGTGATAGATATTTTTCTAAAGTGCTTATTTGCTTTTGAATTAGTAAATATATAGGCATGTATATTCATACATAGATACACTTTACAAATCATTTCTGTATTTATCGTTAGGTATGAATGGGAAGGGGAAGATCCAAAAAGGATGAGGAATAGGAAGATCATCACTTTTTACTGTTTCAGCTCTATATGTTCTGAAAACAGCTAGTGAGGGTGGCCTGAGTCTCAAACATCATGGGCCCTCATAGGTGATTCACTTTCCAGGTTTAAAATTTTTAAGAGAGGGCCTCAGTCATTAAGCGTCTGCCTTCGTCTCAGGTCATGATCCTGGGGTCCTGGGATCAAGCCCCAGATCAGGGTCCCTGCTCCGCAGGAAGTCTGCTTCTCCCTCTCCCACTCCCCCTGCTTGTGTTCCCTCTCTCGCTGTGTCTCTGTCAAATAAATAAATAAGATCTTTAAAGAAAAAAAAAAGATAGACTTTCACCACATCTTAAAAATGTGTTTATATTAGCTGGTTCCAGCTTTGTATTATAAGCAGGTGTGTTTTGTTTTGTTGACTTCACTTTTAGTTCTCATTTTACTATTCTCTTTACATTGCTTTCTCCTAGCTCAAGACTGTTGCCTTATATCCAGTTGCAGTTTTTCTGCTTCAATAACATTCTAGAAATGTAGCTTTTGTTCTTGATGATGGCAGGAAACAGAATGGAGGCATCTGCCAACTGGTTGGAAAATAACTCCCCTCCCCCATATGTCTATGTGCCTTTGTTGGTTGTCCCATAAGAACTACACTGTTTTCTCAAAATGCTGTTAGAAATTTTTCTTGCCTATAGTATTAACCTGGAATTATAAATATTACTATAACTAGATGTCATTAAGTACATATCTTAAAAGATATATGTTATAAAATTTTTGGTCTCCTTATAAAAATTTAAAAGTTTTGGGCCAATTCTACCAAATATTGGAGTATCCTCCAGAATTAGATATAGATCTAAAATAGGCTGAACCCGCAAAAGCTCTTTGAGCCAGGGACTGTAATGCTAATTATAATAGCTCCTGTTTATTGAACACCTATCAATGTGCCAGGCTCTACACAGCTTCTTCTAGTCTTCGTCTCAGCTCTACACAAGGAAGTCACTGTTCTCATTTGACTCACCGGAAAATTGACGCTCAAAGAGCTGGAGTGATTTGCTCAGGGTCACAGTGATAACAGGAGGCAGAACTGGGTTTCTGACTCCACTATGACCTTCATGAGAAGGTTGTCACGGGAGCCAGAATAGAGTTGAGTGTGCTTTTTAATTTTCTCCCTACTGTTCTTTATTACTTTGAATGATCTTCATCTTCAGCTTTAAAATCACATTTGATATAAGAGACAAGGTTGCAATAGAGCTTGAGGAATTAATGCTTTGCAGTTAGAACAGGGTTCAGATTTGGGCTAGGCCACTTCTTTTTAATTTTTTTTTATGTTATGTTAATCATCATACATTACATCCTTAGTTTTTGATGTAGTGTTCCATGATTCATTGTTTGCGTATAACACCCAGTGCTCCCTTCAGTACGTGCCCTCTTTAATACCCATCACCAGGCTAACCCATCCTCCTACCCCCTCCCCTTTAGAACCCTCAATTTGTTTCTCAGAGTCCATAATCTCTCATGGTTCCTCTCCCCTCCGATTTTCCCCCCTTCATTCTTCCCTTCTTGCTATCTTTTTTTTTTTTTTTTTTAACGTATAATGTATTTGTTTCAGAGGTACAGGTCTGTGATTCAACAGTCTTACACTATTCACTGGTATGAGGAATTCTTAATCTCAAGAAACAAACTGAGGGTTGCTGGAGTGGTGGGGGTGGAAGGGATGGGCTAGGCCACTTCTGAAGTGTGAGACATCCCATGAGTTATCTCTTTCCATCTATAGAGAAAGATAATAGTAACCATTTCTTATTCTTCTTTTTTTAAAGATTTTATTTATTTGAGAAAGAGTGAGAGAGAGAAAGCACGAGAGAGGGGAGGGTCAGGGAGAGAAGCGGACTCCCTGTTGAGCGGGGAGCCTGATGCAGGACTTGATCCCAGGACCCTGGGATCATGACCTGAGCTGAAGGCAGACGCTTAACCGTCTGAACCACCCAGGTGCCCCAGTGGTAACCATTTCATAGGAACTTTGTGAGGATTAAATAATACATACTGCCTAACTCATGAAAAATCCTTTATAAATAAGGGCTATTTTTTTGTTGATATTTTTGAATCCTATTGTCTTATTTTAAAGATTAATGATTCAGTTTTAGAAAGAAGGAATAAAAAATGCATGCTGTATATGAATATTATTATCTAGATACTTCTTTGTAACTAGGTATTACCATATAAAACATTTTATTCTACTTTACCACTGAGTAAGTGAAAGCACAAAAATACATTTTGCTCTATGTTAATAAATGAAACCCAAGATTCTTATTTTTATGCATGACTTTTAATTACTACTATTTAAAAAATGTAAAATTAAGAAAAATGTAAAATTCCAATAAACTGCTGCTGATCTAACAATAATTTTTTAATGCAACTGAATCTCTGGGCCAAAAATGTTTTTATATATGGAAACACTAAGGTTTTGTACTGGTTTGGAACATGTGAGGAGACGGAAGTGTTTTCTGACATTAACTGGGAGAAACCCTGACTGAGGGAGATGGAGGGGTGCCAGATACTGTGCTGAGCACTTTGATTTAGAAACTCACCACGAGCCCTGTTGGGTACATTTTTCTTTTTTAATCACCCATTTTACAGATGAGAATCTGAGATTTAAGAGTAGCTAAATAACTTGCCGAATGTCACATAACTAATAAGAGACACAGCTAGATGTTTACCTCCAGGGTCCATACTAATGGCGATATGTTCTTCCTATTGCTCCGTCAAGCCATTTCCATTTTAAAATAACCACTTACAAAAACAAGCACGAAATAAAAGGGATACAGAAACTGCTTCAGTGAGGCTTGTTGGAATGAGCAAAAGAAGAATACTGAAAATGAAACTTTCTAGTATTTGGAACACAGCTAACTTTTATGCACATATGCTTCCTGGCAAATCATCGTTTAGAAGAATTCTCACATTAAATTAACAATCATTAAGTGACAGAATTTAAAAACTGCATGGACAGAGAAATAAAAAACTTTTTCTGGATCCTGGGGAGGACCCAAAATGATAATGCTATCATTTTAAGTAGGCTTGTGTGTTGCTTATGGTGTAACCATATTACCACCATGCACCCCCCCCATGAACAAATTACATTTTTTTTATGTCTGAAAACAGGAATAATAGATAGCTTACTGCTATGCATTCTAAGTATGCAGCTGTCTTATTGATTCCTCCTGGAGGAACTTGCTGACTTCAATAGGTGATACAAGAATAAAAGAATTTAGCTGTTCATATTCCTCAAGGGCAGAGAAGTATATGTCTTTTTTATCCTCTAGCCATGCAGACCCCTAAGCATTTTTCATAATGCATCTGTTTTTTCTATTTGAGTCATTCTCTTATCTTCAAATACCTTGTAACACTTCCCCAATGGGGCTAGAGTTTGCTGCCTCAGCAAGTTAACTGTAAAACTTAAAAGTTTTATGTTTAATAGTGTGAGGCCACTTGGGTCTTTCTCCTAAGTGATGAATATGATAAAACATGGCATTTTGTTAATTTCTGGTACTATTTACAGACTGTTTGGTTAGAACAGAAAATAAGTCTTAGAAATAAAAAAGCCCAGATCTTAGAATATAAGATTTTAAGTTTTTATTTGCAACTTAAAGAATGAGCTCACTTACATTTTAATCTGGGTTTTAGAAACATCATTATTAGCTTTGAGGGCATTTAAAATAATTATAAGGGAAAAAATCATGTACATGGAGTGAGGGTGCCAGTTTCTAGTCCTGGTCCTGTCATTTCATAGCTTTGGTAAGTAATCTGCCCCTCTAAGTCTTAGCTTCTTCATTTAAAAATAGCCTACCTAAGGGCGCCTGGGTGGCTCAGTCATTAAGCGTCTGCCTTCGGCTCAGGTCATGATCCCAGAGTCCTGGGATCGAGCCCCGCATCGGGCTCCCTGCTCAGCGGGAAGCCTGCTTCTCCCTCTCCCACTCACCCTGCTTGTGTTCCCTCTCTCGCTGTCTCTCTCTCTGTGTGAAATAAATAAGTAAAATCTTTTAAAAAATAAAAATAACCTATCTTTCTTCTCACAGGGTTGTTGTGATGGTTAAATGAAGTAGTCTGTAAAAACACTTTATATATCACAGTTATATAAAAGTATAATGTATTTCTATTTTTTAAAAGACAGTTATGCATATCTGCTTTTAGAAACTTGATTGGCTTTATTGTCCTTGGTTAACAAGAAGAGTTTGCAAACACGCACTGAACCCCAATTAAATGAGCAGCATGGTACTAAATACCTAGGAAAGTTTCCCAACTTCCATGTTTTGACCTGGCCTTCAGAAGGGCAGGTCCTGGAGCAGTCACATGCACTTACTCCAGTGTGTTGTATAAACTCTATTATTTTCTGTGTTTGCCATAATGTGAGAAACTTGGGAAGCCCTGCCAGGATGATTAAAAATCAAAAGCACATATCTCCCCTGTTTCTCTGAAGGTTATAATCTGATGGGGCAACACATGGATACTCCAGATGATTTAAGAAAAAATATAAAGCATGGTATTGAATTTAAAAAGCTGAAGTGCTGTTTGGATACCCTTGTAACGGGAAAGATTTGAACTGGTGAAATAAAATGAATTTAGAGATTAAGCTTGAAGGAGGCTTTGGCCATGAATTGTGTGGAGAAGGAGATGGGTTATCACTAGAATTGGAGAAAAGGAAGAAAAATGCAGAAGGCAGGAAGAAGGTGGCACTGATGATATTGCTGTTTTAGATGGGCCAAAGTAGGCTGCCGTGGGAGAGCTGCATTATGATCATTTGAAAGAAGGCTGTGAATGTTACATTGAAGAGTTTGGATTTGCCAGCTATATTAATTTCCCATTGCCTCTGTAATAAATTTAGTGGCTGAAAACAATTCAAATTATCCTACGGTCTTGGAGGTTTGAAGTCTCAAATGGGTTGACAAGACTGTGTTCCTTCTGGAGGCTCTCGGGGAGGTTCCATTTCCTTGCCTTTTAAAGTTTCTAGATGGCACTTGCTTTCCTTGATTCGTGATCCCTTCTGTGTATCACTCTGACCCTTTGCTTCTGTCATCATATTGCCTTCTGTCTGGCTGTGGCCTTCCTGTGTGATTACCTTGGGTCCACACATAAGATCCAGGGCAATTTCCTAGTCCCCAAAGTCATAACTTAATCACATTGTCCAGTCCCCTTTGCCATTCAAAGTAATATATTTACAGGTTCTAGGGGAATAGGATGTGGACAGAGTTCTAGGTTTTGAAGAAGTTTAGATGATTTTGGTGTTTCTATATATGATATTTTCTTTATAGTAGTATGTGTGTGTGTAACCACTCATGTGCATACACCCACGCAATGTTGTTTTCAAAAACAGTATTTTACATCTGACCAAATGTACCATATATGAATACCTGTACTGTATGAATGCATTGTATTTATTTTATTCTCCATTGTATACCCATTGCCTACTGAAATGCCAGGCACAGAGTAGATTCATAGTAATTCAATGAAGTAATATTGGGCAAGTAATTAGCCTCTCTACGACAAGACAAATGGTATTTACCAGCTAGAATAAGTCCATTCGATCATATGGATGATTTAGATGAATTATTTCAGGGAATAAAAGTCTGTGTAGATGGCAAAGAGGGTGGATGGTTGGCCATGACAGATGGAGTTCACCATCCTACCCTCTGTCTCATCCCTTATCACACTGTGATGCTATTGCCGATTTACTTGACAGTTTCACCAATCTAAATAGTGAGCAACTTAAACTAGCACTTCCTCTTCCACCTCTTCTGCCATATTCTTCTCCATCGTCCATCTCTAGTGCCTAATATAAGTCCATAGTAGATTCTTTATATAGCTTTCCTCTAGATTGTCAACAACCAATTATAAAATACTGTGACAAAAGTATCCCATCTATTTTAGCAAAAAGCATCTGGAAATAAACAGTGTATCTAACAACCTTTTATAGACTATAAAAGGTGAAGAAATTCCTAGTTGAGAAGTTTCAATAAAACTAAGATTCTAGTCCTGACTAAATTAATATCCAAATTTAAGGTATTTCCAAGTAAATTTTCAATGGGATTATTTTTGTAATTTGACAAAATGATTGAAAAGTTTATGTGAGAGAATCAAGATATGAGAACCAAATCTAAAAAATTACATCCATACCTCCCACCATAAGAAAAAAATGCAGATTATCATATTTTGGAAATAAACGCATGAATTAGTGAATAGTTAAATAATCTTGTAGTCAGAAAAACATTTAAAAGCAGGCCATCTCTACAGAAAATCACATTATAAAAGAGTAGTAGATTTGATTATGGAATAGAACAGGACAAAATTGATTAATTTGCGAGTATGTTTAGTTCAGGCATCCTAGCTTTTCCAGATTATTAAAGAGGACCTTATAATTGTCATCCAAATCGAATTTGTCACCCCTTTCTCTTTTATAGAAGTTGCATATTTCTTGTTAGAAACAGTCAATGCGCAAAATAAACTTGAAATTGAGAGCACGTGAGCGAGCAAGTGCACCTAAGGGGGCACTCGTATGGGAGAGGAGGAAAGAAGAGAGAAAGGAAAGTGGGATAGGAGGGAAAGGGAGGGTAGTGGGGAAGGAAAGAAAAGCACAAGCTCAGAGATCTCAGCAGTGGAGGAGTATGTTTTGGAAGGTACATAAGGAGTGTCACTAAGGCAGCTGCCGAGTCTGAATTATATTTATTGGGCAAAAGAACAAACTCCAGGTAATGGCATATGAAATGACAATCTGGAGCCCCATACTTTATTGCAGGGATGCAGATATCTCAAGAGGGTGTAGGGGAATGAGAGAAGAGTATAGAAGCAATGTGTCACCCTTTAATATCCCTCTCTTCACTTCCACTGTCATCCAAGTGACACAATCTCCTAACCACTCTATATTTGGCATGCTTCCTCTCACACAGCTCTTTTTTTTTTTTTTTTTAAGATACTATTTATTTGACAGAGAGAGACACAGCGAGAGAGGGAACACAAGCAGGGGGAGAGAGAGAGGGAGAAGCAGGCCTCCTGTGGAGCAGGGAGCCCAATGCCGGGCTCGATCCCAGGACCCCGGGATCATGACCTGAGCCGAAGGCAGACGCTTAACGACTGAGCCACCCAGGCGCCCTCACACAGCTCTTGATATTCATTTCAAACAATCTTCACTGGGCTGAAAACAGTATGGTAGCATGAAATGACTTGCCCCTAGTCCCATGTTACTCTGGAGATAGCTTTATAGGTAAATTCTTCCTCTCAGGTAGAATTAACCACAGATGGAGCAATATTAAGTCCTAAAGAGCTTACTACACTGGTGAGTTCCCCAGAGTTGGCTACTTATTTTAAAACTATGTGAACATGATACACCAAATGAAACCCAAAGGCTGAAGTCTCATCTCAATGGAATCTGTGGTTTTAGGCTTGTGAAACTTATTTAGGTGAAACTTGGGTTTCCCACAGCTGTGCCTGAGTCTTCCCATGGCAAGAGTCTTTACATCACTGCAGACATCTTAGGGAACACATCTGCTTAATTTTTTGCTATGGTCAGTTCTGTCAGCAGAGGAAATAATGGAGATAAACCTATTAGACTATAGTTATATAATAAATCAAAACAGTAATTTTAAAGGCTGAGTTTTGAAACATAGATGAAATGTGAATAAGTGTGATGATGCTAAGTTTAATGAGTATTTAGAGGGAGGAATACCAAGGAAATTCATTCTTTACAAAATGATTACTTAGTTATGGCCACTTCTGGACTAGTAGAAATATTCTATCCTGTCTCATGTTCATAAAAAGATTTTACAAAGGACCTGCCTTTAGAGAAAGGTAATATTCAAGTGATAGTTAAATAGAATTACTGCTAAACTAGTGGATTTAAGAATTGATAGTACTATTGTTTCATAGAGTATTAGAGATTTGTTTTAGTCATTGATCTGTAATGTAAAGTATCCTTTAGATACAGGGTTTTTTAACTGCTGGAATTGATAGATTAATTATTAAAAAACAAGCTTTATTGTCTTAGACTTTTATAGTTGCCACATGATGTCACAGAATTGGATCCTTGAACAAGTCAACTCACCTCCATGTGCCTCAGTTTCACTTTTATTGAATAAGAGTATGAACTAGTTTATCTCTAACTTTTTTTTCCTCACCTCTAAACTTGAATAATTCCAGTGGTCTTTGAGTATATAGAGCACCCTGTATACCTTAGCTTTGCTGCTAGTCACCAAAGAAAACAAAGCAAAACAGAAGTCTACAATTTCTATGAGGACATTTATGGTGTGTGGCTCGTTTAACACATTTATGGGATTCCTACTGCCAGAGTGCAATTTTAAGGGATACCTTTTCCCTACATTTTAACATTTATGAATCTGAGATTAGTTTTACATATGATGGCATGCAATAATTCTATCTCTCTCTTTTTTTTTTAAAGATTTTATTTATTTATTTGACAGAGAGAGAGATAGCGAGAGCAGTAACACAAGCAGGGGGAATGGGAGAGGGAGAAGCAGGCTTCTTGCCAAGCAGGGAGCCCGATGCGGGACTCGATCCCAGCACCCTGGGATCATGACCTGAGCCGAAGGCAGACACTTAACGACTGAGCCACCCAGGCGCCCTAATTCTATCTTTAACAGCACTTTTTCCCCTTTAGGGTACCTAAAATAAGGGCTCAATTTATTCTTCATGGAGTCTTAGGGTTGGTGAAATTCAGAATATGTCAGGCAATGTGCTATGTGCTGAGGTGCCTGGTTCCTACTCTGATAAAGCTTCCATTCTAAACATATAACTACAGAAGGAAGTGTTAAAACTGCGAGAGTATTACATATGCTGTGAGATTATATCACCACAAGTGTCCTCATCCAGTACCAGTCTTATTTCCACCCTCAGCCCTTTCCACTTCTCGGCATAGACTGTTCCCTCCACATCATAAATAGTTTCTATGCTAAATTGTGTGTGCTTCCAGAGTATAGAATAATTTTAACACATTATTTCTGGGATAGTATTCTATACCAATGAAGTACTCATGTGGCCCAAATGAGGGGAAAAATGTGTTTTCTTTCTAAGAATATTTGTCATTAATTGAATACTTATTTTCCAGCTTGCCCCACATTTAGTGTCCATTTTTATGGACTAATTTAATCCTCATCTGACTTTTTAAATATTTAAAAATGTTCACAACTATTGCTATTCATTGTCCCAATCTATAAGTAGCTACCATTCTATAACATCTTTTTAATTTTTAAAAATTATGCTTTTGGCTTCAGGGCTTTTCACTGCGGACTTGTGTTCAGAAATGAGATATGTTACAAGAGGTAAAATCACACTTTTCTCTTCCTTGGGAACCACAGCCATAGTTCTATTGCCATGAGTTCTATTCCAGTTACAGGTAGAGCCCCTCTGCTTGGCATAATCAAAATGATTTGCTCTTGTCATTGAAAATGCCAGGAGAGGCAGAATAGTTGGACATAAGGGAAAAGGGGGAAGGAAAACTATAGAGGAAGGGGCAGGCAAGTGGGCAAAGATTCGTACTTAGAGAGGAGAAAGAGATGACCCTCAGACTAAGCTGTCAATGTGGGGTCAAATGCACAGGGCAGAGTCCCACCTGGTTTTGGTTCTCTTTAGAGAAGAAAAATCTGACAGAAGATTTGTAAACAAAAATAACCTTTAACCAAGTGTATATTAATTAATTATTTTCCATCTGCCCAAGTATTTTTTTCATAGTGGCAAAATTATGAATATATTTCTGTATTTACTTTTCCGCTAAACTTTGTATTTTGCAACAGAAGTATTTTTGCCATTTCATTACCTAGTGTTCCGAATTATAGTGCTCATGGCTGCATCATTCATTCATTCCACCAATTTATTTGAGTGTATACTATACACCAGGATTTGCTATTGGTATGAAAAACAAACAAACAACAACAATAAAAAAAAAAAGCAAACAAAAAACAGCCAGAACTTGCATAAGATTTTATTAAGTGGAAAATGAGCTTAATTAATTATTCCCACATTGCTAGACATTTAGGTTGTTTCCAGTTTCCCCCAAGGGAGCCTCATATATTTATGCTTATCCTTCCTTTGTGTTACTTCCTTAGAAATAGAATTGCTGTCCAAAGATATGAGCATTTTAGAGGGATAGTGTGCTCCTGATTTACAGTTTACATCAAAATTATTATTTGCTCACAAAGAATGACAAATGATACCATTGTTTGGCTAGTGTCATTTAAGATGGAGATATAGAGACATTTTATAACTATGTATGGGATTTTGGTAAATAATTTGAATTATTTATATTAATTGTGTTTAAGGTCTTCTAAATAAAAATATACTTTTAGTTCATTAGAAATTAATGGGTATGCATTCCACTTATGAATACCTAAAACTAATAAGATAGAGATGATCAAATACAAATAAACATGACTTTTAGAATTGCTACTTAACCAAAGGTAGTGTGACATTATGGAAAATGGAGAAATGTTCACTGTCAAAGAAATCTAAACTTTGAAAAATCCCTGGAAGACATTCTCTTGGAACTAATCCTAATTTTGCAAGGGATGTAACAGATGATCTAAGAAGTCCTTTGCTTTCTGGGACAGTATAATGAAAAGATAATTCATGTTTCCATTGTGGTACACAGGGATTTAGACACATTACTCATACCCATCACCTGCTCATTGGTGAAAGATTAAAATCCTTGTAAATAATATGCACATGTATGTGAGCATCATACATTCCTTATAACTGCTTCTGATGTGAGTATCCTTCTCTGATAAAACCACCTCCAAAGGTTTAAGGACGTTCTTTCTAGCCATTCCCATGGGATACGGGCATGAGCATATCAGTTACCTCTTTCAGCAGACAACTAAAAATGAATTTAAAAAAACAGTTAATGTAGCAGCTTTAATTTTTAAAAAAATATAAAATCAAACTGACAAGTCAATTAGGCTGTTAGGAAAGGGCTGCAAACAGTAGCTACAGTTTTAAGAACAAAAAACAAAAAAACCCTACTTAAAAAGCAAAGAGTTATTGATCATGGATCATAGACTTATCTTTTAACATGGTAAATTGGTCAGTTTCATTATTATATGGAGAAAGAAAGGTTATGTACTCAACATTTCCAAATATAATTGTTTTCTTTTTATTTTCTCTCTCTC
>NC_058403.1:113346894-113433971 GCF_002201575.2 Neomonachus schauinslandi
ATATGTGAAATAATATGTTTATTGTCTAAGGTAGTTTGTATTGAGATTTCTACAAATGGTAGCCTAGAAATCTTTAACTGGTACCAAGAGGAAGCAGCATGTGCACCATCCTGAGTGGGGTACATCCAGGGAGCTGCAAGTCATCCAGTATGGCGGAGTACAAAAATTGAAGTTGTGAAGAGGCCTTTCCAACAGCCTCTCTCCTTCATTCACCCTTCAAAACCAAAAACAAAGAAGTATCCAGTACCAAATATCAGTAATGCCATGGTTGAGAAACTCTACCTTAGACCAGTTAGAACCACTCGTGGATCTGGGGATAGGGTTTGCTTCTCCTGAAGCATATGATTGTGTATGGGAATGTTGGATGTCTCAGCAAAGCTAGAGTTCTGTTAAGAAGGAATAAGATGGGAAAGAATATTGGATTTGTAACCAACAGTGTATACTACACCTTGCCTCCGTTCTTTTCTTGTTCTTCATCTGTTGTCCAACTCCTATCTACTCTATAGACAGTACTTTCTTGGACATTTCCTTTGAATATAATCCCCCTTTCCCAAATACTTTCTCCTGGCTGGAATTCATATTTCCTATGGAATCCTAAAATATATCCTATCTCATACCCTTCCATTGGAATTTCAATTATTATTTTTCCAAATCTTTCACTAATGTGTAATTTTTTTAGATGGTAGGGACTGTGTCCTTTTTATGTTAAAAAGGTCCATTGGGAAGCAAAGTGTATGTGAGCAATAAGTGGTGGTTCAATGAAGAAGTTGACTCACATCCCTAAATTTATCTCCTTGTGACCTAAACGTCTGGGGACTTCCTGAAGTTTCCTAAGTCAACCCTGGCTTTGGGACCTCGAATCTGACACAAAAATACCAAAGTGTGTCTGATTCTAGACTTGCTCTCTGCCTTCCACCACTACTCCCAAATGGCTTCTACACATGTTGGCCCTTCTGTGTTTAGCATATGGGTGGGTCATTGTAACCACTATTATCATGAAAATATCATGAGATGTTGGTCTGGCCTCTACTGATGGAATATGTATTTTGTGTTGAATGTATATTCATAATAAGAAAGGGCAAAACAGAAGGAATGTTCATGAGAATCAATACTAAAGGGTTAAGCTGTAAGAGTGCTATAGGAAAATTGGAATTTTGCCAGATATTTATTTTAGCTTCACCAATTGGTAGGAGGGGAAAAGGAATATTGTGACATGTAGTAGGTATTTCAATTAGATCCTGACAGAATCAATTGCTATTCTTTGTTGAAATAATGTAAACAGCATTTTGATTTGATACTCTTACATCTGGTAAGAATGTAAATAGCTGTTTCATGTCCCTTCACAAAAGCTTTATTTTCTAAAACAATTGATAATATCAAAGTGTATCTTTCCTTTCAAAAACCAGGGTTTTATAATGGATTTGTATTCACATAATTTTTATTATATATCAGAGAGTAGAATATATTCTCATTAAAACAGCAGGAGAAAAATAAAGAAATCTCAATTTAATTAAGGTGATGTTAAAGTTGATGTAGTTAGAGATGAATATGAGCTTTTCAATGTAAACTTTTACTTTCAGGGGTCTCTAAGATGATGGTAAAGTCATCTTAAGCAGAAAGTTTTAATAAAGACAAAACCAATTTAGCATATCCCTGAGAGAAAATATTAAAGTTAAGAGAAAGGAAGTATTTATAAGATTTATTTTTTAGTGCACTACTTGAAATTGCTTTTTGTGCATATGGTACCCTTAACATAATATTCTTTGAAATAATGCACATTTGAATCTTTAGGTCAGACACTAGTGGCTTTTGAAAGTACCATAAGGTCTTTAGTCTGTTCACTTTTCTCCATCTCTACCATTATAATTTTGCTTACAACACTATTACTTCCTTTAGAGCTCCTGCCGTGGCCTTCTGACTACTCACTCTCCTTCCATCCTTGTTCCCCACACAAGCCCCTCACCAGCTAAAATAATGAACTGAGTACATATGCCATTATTTTCTTGATACCCTTCAATGATTCCTCATGGCACTAAAATTTAAATTCTTTAATATACAATGACCCTCATGATTGTGTCCACCTGTCCAGGTTCTCTCACTCTTGCTCACAAGGGTTCTTGAGACCCCGTGAGGTATAAATTCCATATTATGGTCATAAGCCTCACCGTAATAAGGTCATCTAAAGTTGCTCTCCTCTCTTCTCTGTTTCAACCATACTGGCTTTAGATTATTTGTTGCCTAAATACATGAAGCTCATTTCCATCTAAGGGTCCTCAAATTGTTCTTTCCCCTGCCTGGAATCTTCTTCCTTCAGATCTTTACTTGGCTGGCCCATTCTTGTCAGTCAAAACACAGTTAAAATATCACCTCTTCAGTATGTAATTGTTGAATCACTAAGTTGTACACCTGAAACTATTACACTGTATGTTAACTGGAATTTAAATAAAAACTTAAAAATATCACCTCCTTAGAGGAGCGTTTGCTGCCAGAAAACCTAAAGTCATCCTCCTCCTAACCTCAGTTACTCTCTCTGACATATTCCAATATTGTTTCTTTAAAAAAAAAAAAAAGAAACATGTTTTCCCTATCCCCAAATTATAATCTCCTCTCTTCTGCCTCTCCCCTCCCCTCCCCTCCCCTCCTCTCTTCTCTCTTTTATGTTTATTGTTTCCCCTACTGGTGTGTGAGTTGCAGGAGAAAAACCTTTTTGTTGTTGTTACATCAGTCCCAAGAATGTAACTTGGTATATAATAGACACTTAATTATTGTTTTTGAATCTTGAGTAAATAAAGCTCCTCTTTGAATAGGAATTCATACAAATTGATTCTGATTCTTCACCATGGAATATTATTCCACCAACTTTTCACCTGGCTAACTCTTACTAATTTTAATGCATTTCCTTAGGGAGGTTTAGTCTAATTTTTACATCTTTTATTATACCCCTTGCTTCATAGCACTTACCAAATTTTATTTTTATGTTTATAGACTGTTTTAAGAGGTGTATATATATATATTATATACACACACACACACACACATATGCATATGCATACATATATGTGTGTATCCATAATAAGCATGCTGTAAATACTTTTAAATGCATAGGGAGAGAAGTCAATATATTGAGGTATTGATGAAGGAACTTAAGATTTTTTCTTCTTATGCAAGTGCCCTAGGTAAACCAGGTCATAGTCACCCTATCTAAAGTAGATGTGATTTCATTTTATGATGCTTAGTACTACAAAAAAAAATCCCAGTAATAATGGTGTCTGATTTAAACATTGCCTAATTTAAGAATATATAGAATCAGAATATTTCCCATGCTGTAAAAAAGAGAGATCATCTATGTATCGATATTTTCATAGAACAAAAATGAAAATAAGGTAGCCAGTCCTATATGTCATATTCTAGTATGTCTTATTTTATGGTAAGCCAAGAATGTTGTAACGTATTTTTGAAATAGTTAAGAACCAGTAAGGCATAAATAACATAAAATTATAATTTTACTTATGATCATAATGAAATATTTCAAATAAACCCAGACTAAGGACTTTTTAAAAATGATTTTCAGGATAACTTTAAAGATGAAGCATTGGAAAAGTTACTGCTTCTCTGTTTAATCCTCTGATGATAGGCTCCCTAAAACACTGAAAGTATAAGAGATGGCTGTGAGTGATGTAGAAACTGTAAAGGAATCAGAGGCAGAAGGTCTTGGGGATGTAGGTGTCCTGGTTATTACCACTATCTAGCTGTATGATTTAGGGTATCTTTCTCTTTCAAGTTTCTTCACCTGTAATTGGGCATTAAAAAAAATGCCTTATGAGTTGCTGGGGAGGATTAACAAGAATGCATGTGAAACAAATTTTGTGAATGGTAAGGTGTGTACAAATGATAGTTATAATTATTTTGAAAATGTTTTCAATCTGACCTCAAAATTTTCCATTTAGTTAGAAGAGATTGTGCTAAGGGTAAAACCCCTTATAGACACAGATTTTGTAAGTTCCATCAGAGTCACCATGCCTTGGCACAGAACTGCTACTAGAGAAGATAAAAGGCAGGTGTCATAAGCAAAGGGACAGTGCCACTGATCTGTGCATCCATAAACACTCAAGCCTGTAGACTGAACCAATACCCTTCCAAACTTAGACTCTACACATACAGACCAATGCATATTTAGCACGTTTCCCAATGTCTTCCTTCTGACTCCATAATCCTGGCTATCTATGGCTAGGCAAGTAACATCAAACAGCTTGTAATAATACATGGTTGTTTAGATAGTTACAGTTATTGGTCAAGTAAGATAAACACCTCTCAGAGAAAAAGACAGAATTCAGAATTGAAATTGGCATATATCCAATATGGGAACTGTTACTCATCCATGTATACCCAAAGTTCTACTAGATTTGGTTCTTTCTGACCTCCTCCTTGGCAGATCTTCTGTAACATTAGGATCCACCTTTGCTCATCTCCATCTTGAGGTAGATGTAAATCAGGGAGATGTCCCAAAGGGACAAATACACTCCAACATTTCTAGACCTACACTATGGTCTCTTTGTGATTTGGTCATACTACTAGTTTTTTTTTTTAAAGATTTTATTTATTTATTTGAGACAGAGAGAATGAGAGAGAGAGAGCACATGAGGGGGGGAGGGTCAGAGGCAGAAGCAGGCTCCCTGCCGAGCAGGGAGCCCAATGCGGGACTCGATCCCGGGACTCCAGGATCATGACCTGAGCCGAAGGCAGTCGCTTAACCAACTGAGCCACCCAGGCACCCATACTACTAGTTTTATACCCTGACAAAGGGCATTCATTGAGGTCATTTCATACATTATGTAGTGGGACAGTATTGTGACATTAAGAAATGTGAGAATGTCCAGAGAAGCACAGCAACCAGAATTGTCACAAAGATAACAGTTTTTCCCCCCTTCCCCTGAGAGCCACATTAGCACCAGATATTGATACTAGAGACCATTACATGAATTGTTTGGAATGACTTTTTTATTCCCCAAATTCCCACCACCATAATGAAGAATGATCCATTACATGACCCGCCCTTCTGCAAAGTACTCAATGCTGATATTTTCCAAGAAGTGAGATAAAGTGACTCAACCTATTATATGTGGTAGACATATAAATTCAGAGTCTATTAATGTCAATGAAATTGGAATTTCATCAGCATTCTGGGGATAGACTCTTAATATATGATACAATATATTCTTGCAGAATTTATTTTATGATGTTTATCACTTGAGCACTAAGAAAATTAATTCTAGTTTTCTGACTCCCAAAGCCTTGCAATCATGTTTATTTATCTAAACATAGCCAAAATTTTTTGAATTTTAGTATTACATTTTCCCCTTTCTATTCTCATCTATTTATAACCACCCTGCATAGTTCTGAGGTTTTTTTCCAGTGCATATGTTCAGTGAAAATTCATGCATATTTCACTTAATAGGATTAATTATCAGCCTTCCACTAATTATAATTAAAGTCTCCTCAGGTAACTGTGTAAGTTAACTTCAGTAATTCACACATACAGAGGAGTATTTTGTAGAATAATAGGGCATTGTGCTGTAAAATACAGTAAAGAGCATAAAGGTATGAACACAGAATAAAAGAATTCAGAGTTCTAATATATTAAGCTTTTCTTATGTGTGTTGCATTGTATCTAATTGCAAATTGTGCTACTAAATATATTACATTGTCTATATATAGTAATGATGCCTTAATGCAAACCTTATGACAGTAGGCATTTCTACTAAAAAATACTTCTAAAACATAACTATTTCTCTCCCCTCTTAATAGGTATTAGTATTCAAAGTTCTTGTTAAATAGCTTATGATTTATAAGATAAATGCCCTCAAAATTGGTAATTTTATGCAAAACAAATGAAAAAGTCTTTCCTCAAAGCATCTATCCCTGAATGTACAAATTAAGGCTTTCTTCGTTTATGAAGCTAATTTTTAAACTTTTATTTATACCTAATGGTTAGTTTATATGTTACTACATTAAGAAGTCAGTGTTTTGAAGATGCCATATGACACTGAAATGGCCATCTTTTGAAATTATGGGATGCTTCATTGCAGAGTCAGACTGTAATCTGCAACCAATTTGTGTCAGCTTTCTGCATAGAAAAGATCTCAAATCCTCTCTTAAACCAGGAATCAGCTGAAGGTTTGTCTTGGTTTCCTGAGCCCAGTGCAATTAGGCAGCACGTGAATGTGGGCCACATGCGTTTATTGCTCTTCTAGCATGTGTTACTTTGATGTGTTAGGTCGGAAGGCTCACTCTTTTCTGGGCAGCCTTCCTCCTGGGTCTTTATACTGCTTAGCAGTTGAGTCCAGACTTTGAAACACAGCCTAATTTAGAGGCAGATGCTGCAGCTGCTGCTGTCATTTCAGATGATTTTTTTTTTTTTTTGCTTTGATGTCAGCTTAGAATCTTGGGTGTTGTATCAGTAAAGCAGTGTCTGCGATTCACAAAACAGAAAGCACACCATTTAAGCTTTTGTTTTAGCCTTTAAATTGAATTTCAACGCCTCCTAAATGATCAAAAAATTGTAGCTAAGGAAAAATATGTGGAATTCTGCATATTATTAATTGGAAGAAAGGTATGGATAAAAAATATGTAGCTCTATTGGTATTAATTTAATATCAAAATTGTTCAATATCTGGTAAACATTGATATAAAATGTGTGAAATGTAAATAAAGCAACCTCTTGCTTCTTCATCTTCTTTCCTCTACATCTGATCAATGTGGCACAGAGTTTTTCCTTCCAAATGTTTGTCTGACTCACCTTTAAAACACTTTGTATTATTGTTATTTTATTGTTGTTGAACTAACAGAGAACTTACTAAATCCTCTGGGGACAAGACCAATCATGGACCTGCTTATCTTCATTTTCACTAATTGAAAACCCTATGTCTGAGAAACTGTAAATCTACTGGCTTTCTAAATTGCAAACAACTTCAATATCTCCAAAGTGTCTGTTACTTAATATGAAGAATAGGTTTAAAGCCCAAAAGAGGTAGACATTTGGAAGTTAGATGAGAGTGAACCTACAAGGCCATATGGGTAGGTTTTGTCAGCTGATTCAAGACCAAAAAGGCATGGAGGATTCCTTTCTATGTTTTCTCTGTTGACAAGAAACATGTATCATTGTGGGATTTCAGAACAGCACATGCCTATGCGTATGGAGGTTTGTTTTTCTAATAGGTTGCGAAGGAGTAAACTGCTACCGTCTGTGAGCAAAAAGAGAAAATATAAGTGTTTCTTTGTGTGATATAATTTCATGTAATTTATAGAGAAAAACTAAAGGTGACTTTATTGTGGTATATTGGCAATAAGGAAATTCAAAATTTTAGATACTCAAATTCTGTGAACATCCCTTTCTTCCTTCTGTCTAGAAATTATTATATTCTAGAGAAAGTTCTTTCAGAATAGGGCCATGATATTTTTCTCTAAGAGCAAAAACCATATTTATTATTGATAATAACAAACCATGATTTTAAAAATTGGTGAATGTTTATCCTAGCTTTATTTTAACATAAAATGTCAGAAATAGCCTAAACATCCTAAAAGAGAATTGGTTAAGCAAATGTTGCATAACCACTCAGTGGAATACTACACTGTCATTTAATATGTTTATCAAGAGTTTTTTATACTATTGCCCAACTACACAGGAAAATATCATAGCAAACGTAGGTGAAATAAAGGAAACCTACAGGATGATAGTTAATTGGGATATAAGGTTTATTTACTTTCCTGTATATTCAAAACATCTTTATATACAGCAGTGACATAACTTTATCAAATAATAATGTGTAGTTATTTAAAATATCTAAGAATGTCCCATTATATACAGTGTAATGCATTTGTATAAATGGAATTTATTCATTGTATTTTGTAACTTAAAAAATAATTCAATCACATTTAATTCCTTAGATTTAGCAGGTACATAAAATGTTCTTTTTCTTTTACTATTTTTAGGCATTTTCCTTTTTTTTTTTTAAAAGATTTTATTTATTCACTTGACACACAGAGATAGAGAGAGGGAGCATAAGCAGGGAGAGAGGCAGAGGGAGAGGGAGAAGCAGGCTCCCTGCTGAGCCAGGAGCCCTTTGTGGGGCTCGATCCCAGGACCCTGGGATCATGACCTGAGCCGAAGGCAGACGCTTAACCATCTGAGCCAGCCAGGCGCCCCTATTTTTAGGCATTTTCCAAACAGAATTTTCACTTTCACATTTTTACTTTGATTATGCAAGTATTTTGGTACTCTATTTTAATATAACTTCATTTTATTTTAAAGATTGTGTTTCATTTTATTTTAAAGATTGACTTTCTAAGTATGATAAGTTTGGCAATAATAATAGCTATGATCCCTTGAAAAATCTTAAAAATTATTACTAATTTTTTATTATAAAATTATTTTTTAAAATAGATAATAAGAAGTTATAGCTAAATAGTGATACTAAAGCCACACGAGTTTATCCTGAATTCAGGCTAAATTTGAATAGACCTACATTGTTCAATAGGGTAGTTCATAAACACAAGGTAGATTGTAACAAAATTTAAATTCACTGAAATACATAAAAAAATTCAGTTCTTCAGTCACATCAGCTTCATTTCAAGTGTTAAGTAGCCACATGTGGCTAGTGACTATGGTATTGGACAATGCAGATATAGAATATTTCCATCATCACAAAGAGTTCTATTGCAAGTGCTGATATAGACTCTATTCTGAATAACTAGTGCTCTATGCTCCTAATTTTATTCTTTTTTACAAATTTTATTCTTTATAGCACGTTTAAAGAAACAAATTTCTAGATGACTATCTCAACTTTCTTTTTAAATTTTGCCCTTACATAGACACTTTTCGAGAGAGGAAGAAAAAACTCTCCCAGCATGTTTTGATTGCCATGTGTGTTTATGTGACAAAAGAAAGTCATATGACTGAACAATAGTCTGTACTAAAATAAAATCCATCTCTCATGCCTTTGTTCTTACAATATTTGCTTTTTTCAAAACCCAGATGTTTCTTCTTTCTATTTTAACATGAGCAATAGGTCACAGAGCCTTGTGCAAACAGAAAGTGTGGGAAAAACCTGGAGGCTACCAGTCACTTAAAACGAAAGGTGAAAGGAGGAGGATCCTTAATCAGTACAGGATAAGAGAGAAGATAAATCCCACTATGAGAATACTGTTTTAAGTGGAAAAAAAAAAAAACAACAATGGCATAAATATAGCAACCATCTTTTAGAATATTATGTGTAATCTTTTGTAGCATGCTAGAGATCTTTCCCTAAAAAGCAACTGTGCTGAGTGTTGTATAGACAGCGAAATTTAAGATCAAAGCAGAGATCAGAATCATATTTTTTAAAAGAATAATTTTCTTTAAATCATAAATATAATAGTTCCCAATAAAAATTAGAGAATACAGGAAAGCACAAAAAAGGAAGTAAAAACCATTCATCATATTTTCACTTAAATATATTTCATAATTCAGATACATTTATTTTTATAAGAAAATGCTTTGTTCTAAAGAGATTCTCACTTAACATTCTATCATAAGCAGTTATCAAAACACTAAGAGTTTTTCATAAAATGTAATTTTAATTATTTCATTTACATGCAGAATTTATTTAACTGATCTATCACTTTGGAATAATTGGGTTATTTTTAATTTTGTTGTTTAAATATGCTGCTATAAACAGCTTATTTGCTTGAATCCTTGTCCACATCTGTCATTATTTCCTTAGAATAGGTTTCCAAAAATAGAATGACTAGATTACAGAGTGCAAATTTGTAAGTCTCTTGCTTCCTTTTTTTTCTTATTGACAAATATCTTTACAAAAATGTGATGATGTACATTCCCACTAGTGACTATGAATATCTTTTTCCTGACACAACAATATTAGAATGACAAATAAAGGAGTAGTATTAATAAAGTTGGAAATTATTCAATATAAACTTATATTCATTCATTGCAATAAATTCCAAAGGAGATGCTATCAAATATATTTTTCAATATGATAAAGCATCACATATTAAATTTTACTTTTTAAAGGATAAGACATCAACTAGTATACAGAAATGGAAATAATTTTCTCTCCTATTTATTAATCCAAATTGTCTTAAAAGTATGGACTACATACCAAATAAAAAATAGCATTGTGGTATAGCATTTTCTTTTTTTCTGCAGTTTATTGAGGTATAATTGACAAAAGCTGTATATATTTAGATTACATACCATGTTTTGATATACATTGTGACAGGATTACCACAATTAAGCTAATTAACATATCCATCAGCTGACTGTGTGTGTGTGTGTGTGATGAAAACACTTGATATCTACTTTTTTGGCAAATTCAAGTATGTAATACATTATTACTATTAACTTAGTCACCATCTTATACGTTAGGATCAAGAAATTATTCATCTTATAACTGAAAGTTTGTTCCCTTTGACCAACATCTCCTTTTTAACTCTCTCCACCTCTCCTAAGCCCCTGGTAACTACCAATCTTCTCTCTATTACTATGAGTTCAAGGTTTTTCTGTTTTGGGGTTTTTTTTTTGATCCACAAATATGTGAGAGCATGCAGTATTTGCCTATGTTTGGCTAGTTTTAATTAGCATATTATCCTGCAGGTTCATCCAATTTGTCAAAAATGGCAGGATTTCCTTTTTATTTTTATTATTTTTTTTTATTTATTTATTTTTAAAGATTTTATTTATTTATTTGAGAGAGAGAGAATGAGAGAGAGCACATGAGAGGGGGGAGGGCCAGAGGGAGAAGCAGACTCCCTGCCGAGCAGGGAGCCCGATGCGGGACTTGATCCAGGGACTCCAGGATCATGACCTGAGCCGAAGGCAGTCGCTTAACCAACTGAGCCACCCAGGCGCCCAGGATTTCCTTTTTAAAGACTGAATAATATTCCATTGTGTTTGTATGTGTATATCACAATTTTTTAATCCATTCATCTGTCAACAGACATTTAGGTTGTTTCCATGTCTGACCTATTGTGAATAATGCTGCAATAAATATGGGATTATAGATATCTCTTTGGGATGCTGATTTCATTTCCTTTGAAAACATATCCAGAGTGGGGCAATTGTTAGATCATATGGTAGTTCTACTCTCAATTTTAGAGAAACCTCCATAGTGTTTTTCATAATGGCTACACCAATTTATATTCCTACCAATAATGTACAAGGGTTCACTTTTTTTTCATATCCTTGACAACACTTGTTACCTTTTGTCTTTTTGATTATGAGCTACCCCAACAGGTGAAAGATGATATCTCATTATAGTTTTGAAATGATGATAAACGATGATGAGTATATTTTTATATACATTTTGGTTATCTGTATGTCTTCTTTGGAAAAACATCTATTCAAGTACTTTGCCCATTTTTCAATTGAATTATTTTGTTATTTTGTTATTGAGTTGTATGAGTTCCTCATATATTCTAGTTATTAACCCTTACCTGATATATAGTCTGCAAATATTTTCTCCCATTGCATAGGTTACCTTTTCATTTTATTGTTTCCGTTTTTTGCTGTGCAGAAACTTTTTAGCAGTCTCACTTGTTTATTTTTGCTTTTGTTGCTTGTGCTTTTTGGTTCCAAAAAATCAATGCCAAGACCAATGTCAAGGAGCTTCCCACTTATGTTTTCTTTTAGGAGTTTTACAGGTTCACGTCTTATATTTAAGTCTTTAATCTATTTTGAGTTGATTTTTTTGTATGGTGTAAGATAAGGGTTCAATTTTTTTCTTTTGCTTGTGGATATCTAGTATCCCCAGCACCATTTATTGATGAGTCTATCCTTTTCCACTGTGTATTCTTGGCACCTATGTCAAAGACTTGTTGGTTGTATATGCATGGGTATATTTCTGGACTCTCTATCCCATTGGCCAAAGTATCTGTATTCTAGTTTAACACTGTTTTGATTACTATAGCTTTATAATGTACTTTGAAATTGATCTTACTTTTTTCCCTATGATTTTGTTTTAAATTGAAGAATGTTTGGCATACACATTATATTAGTTTCAGGTGTATAACATAGTGATTCAACAATTCTATACATTAAGTTATGCTCACCAGGATAAGCGTAGTTACCATGTCATCATACAATGTTATTAAATTGTTATTGTCTAAATCCTCATGCTGTATTTTTCATCCTTGTGACTTATTTTATAACTGAAAGTTTATACCTTTTAATGCCCTCCACCTATTTTTCCCTTCCTCCCAAGGCCCTTCCCTCTGCAAACCACCAGTTTATTCTTGGTATTTGAGCCTATTTGTGTTTGTTCATTTTTTGTGTGTGTTTTAGATCCCACATATAAGTGAAATCATATGGTATTTATTTTTCTCTGACTTATTTCACTTAGCATAATACCCTCCAGTTCCATCCATGTTGTTGTAAATTGTAAGATTTCACTCTATTTTTATGGCTGATTAATAGTCCATTGTATATATGAATCACATCTTCTTTACTAATCTATCATGTACACTTTGGTTGCTTCCATATCTTGGTTATTGTAAATAATCCTGCAACAAACATAGGGGTGCATATATATTTTCAACCTAGTGTTTCCGTTTTTTTTTTGTTTTTTTTTTTAGTAAAAATCCAGTAATGGAATTACTGGATCATATGTTATTTCTTTACTATTTTGAGGAAACTCCATACTCTTTTCCACAGCAGTTGAACCAATTTACATTCCCACTAAAAAGGCATTTTCTCCACATCCTCATCAGCACTTGTTATTTCTTGTCTTTTTGATTCTAGCCATTCTGACAGGTGTAAGGTGATAGCTTATTTTGGTTTTGATCTGCATTTTCCTGATAATTAGTGATGATGAGCATCTTCTCGTGTATATTGGCCACCTATATGTCTTTAGAAAAATGTCTGTTCAAGTCCTCTATTTTTTAACAGATTGTTTTGCTTTTTGGTGTTGAGTTGTGTAAATTCTTTATATATTTTGGATATTAATCCCTTATCAAATATATCATTTGCAAATATCTTCTCCCATTCAGTAGGTTATCTTTTTATTTTGTTGATAGTTTCCTTTACTATGCAAAAGTTTATTTGGTATAGTCCCAATAGTTTATTTTTGCTTTTGTTTCCCTTGCCTGAGGAGACAGATCTAAAAAATTGTTGTCAAGGCCAATGTCCAAGAGATTGCTGCCATTGCCCCATTGTATATTCTTGTCTTCTTTGTTGTAGATTAACTGACCATAAAAGTGTGGGTTTATTTCTGGGCTCTCTATCCTGTTTCATTTATCTATGTGTCTATTTTGTGCCAGTACCATACTATTCTGATTACTATAGTTTTGTAGTGTATCTTGAAGTCTGGAATTATGATACCTCCAACTTTGTTCTTTTTCAAGATTGTTTTTCAAGATTCTGGGTCTTTTGTAGTTCCATACAAATTTTAGTACTATTTTTTGTGTGTGTGAAAAATACTATTGATATTTTGATAGCGATTGCATTGATTTGTAGATTGCTTTGAGTAGTATTGGCATTTTGACATTATGAATTCTTCCAATCTCTGAGCATGGTAGATCTTTCCATTTATTTGTGTCATTTTTTAAAGATTTTATTTATTTATTTGTCAGAGAGAGAGAGAGCATAAGCAGGTAGAGTGGCAGGCAGAGGGAGAAGCAGGCTCCCTGCTGAGCAAGGAGCCTGGTGCATGACTTGATCCCAGGACACTGGGATCATGACCTGAGCCAAAGGCAGACATTAACTGACTGAGCCACCCAGGCATCTCTATTTGTGTCATTTTTAATTTCTTTTATTAGCGTTTTTTATTTTTTGGAGTACATGTCTTTCACCTCCTTAGTTAAATTTGTTTCTAGGTTTTTTTTTTTTTTTTTGGTGCAATTGTAAATGGGATTGGCTTCATAATTTTCTGCTACTTTGTTTTAGTGTATAGAAATACAACTGATTTTTATTGATTTTGTATCCTGCAACTTTACTAATGACTAGTTCTAACAGTTTTTTGGTGGAGTCTTTAGGGTTATATATATATGTATATAACATCATGTCATTTGCAAATAGTGACAGTTCTACTTCTTCTTTGCCAGTTTGGATGCTTTTTACTATTTTTTTCTTGTCTGATTGCTGTGGCTAGGACTTTCAGTACTATGTTAAATAAAAATGGTGAGAATAGATATCTTTATCTTGTTCCTCATCTTGAGGGAAAAGTTTTAAGTTTTTCACCATCAAGTATGATTTTAGCTATGGGTTTGTTGTATATGGCTTTTATTATATTGAAATATATTCCCTCTAAACCCACTTTGTTAAGAGTTTTTATCATGAACAAATGTTGAATTTTGTCAATTTTTTTTTTCTGCATGTATTGACACGATTTTTTTTATCTTTTACTTTGTTATATATGATATATCACATTGGTTGATTAGCAGATGTGGAACCATCCTGCATACCTCGCATAAATCCCACTTGATCATGGTGAATGATCTTTTTAATGTATTATTGAATTTGGTTTGCTAATACTTTGTTGAGAATTTTTGCTTATATGTTCACCAGGGATATTGGTCTGTAGTTTTCTCTTCTTGTCGATGTCTTTGTCTGGCTTTGGTATCAGGGTAATGCTGGCCTCATAGAATGAATTTGGAAGGTTTACTTTCTCTTCTATTTTTTAGAGTGGTTTGAGGAAAATAGTTGTTAACTCTTCTTTAAATGTTTGGTAGAATTTACCTATGAACCCATCTGGTTCTGGGCATTTGTTTGTTGGGAGTTTTTTGATTACCAATTCAATTTTGTTACTAGTAGTTGGTCTGTTCAGATTTTCTATTTCTTCCTGATTAAATTTTGAAAGATTGTATATTTCTAGAAATTCACCCATTTATTCTAGGTTGTCCAGTTTGATGGCATATAATTTCTTGTAGTAGTCTTGTATAATCCTTGGTATTTTTGTGATGTTCATTGTTACTTCTTTAATTTCTGATTTTATTTGAGTCCTCTTTTTTTTATTGATGAGTCTGGTTAAAGGTTTATCGATTTTGTTTGTCTTTTCAAAGAACCAACTTTTGGTGTCATTGATCTTTTCTATTGTTTTTAAATCTCTATTCATTTCTGTTCTAATCTTTGTAATTTCCTTTATTTCTTGTCTGATCTTTATTATTTCCTTTTTTCTACTAACCTTAGGTTTATTCTTTTTCTGATACCCATAGATGAAAAGTTAGGTTGTTCATCTGAGATTATTTTTGTTTCTTGGAGGTAGGTCTCTCTGTAAACTTTCCTCTTAGAACTTCTTTCACTGCATCTCCAAGATTTTAGATTGTTGTGTTTTCATTTTCATTTCTCTCCATGTATATTTTTATTTCCTCTTTGACTTCTTCATTTAGTAGTATGTTGTTTAGCTTCTACATATTTGTGGGGGGTTTTCCCCCCACAATTTATTTTTTTTTATTTTTAGTTTCATACTGTTGTGGTCAGAAAAGATTCTTGAGATGATTTCAATCATCTTAAACTTACTGAGAGTTTTTTTTTGGTGGCCTAACATGTGATCTATCCTGGAGAATGTTCCATGTGCACTTGAAGGTATATTCTGCTGGTTTTGGATGGAATGTACTCTATATATCTAAGAGGTCTATCTGGTCTAATGTATCATTCAAAGCCACTGTTTCCTTATTGATTTCCTCCTGGATTATCTCTCCACTGATGTAAGTGGGGTGTTAAAGTCCCCTTCTGTTATTGTATTACTATCAATTTCCCCCTTTATTTCCATTAACAGTTGCTTTGTGTATTTAGGTGCTCCATTGTTGGGTGCATAGATATTTACAATTGTTATATCTTCCTGCTTGACTGACCCCCTTTATCATTATGTAATGTCTTTTTTGGTCTCTTATTATAATCTTTATTTTAAAGTCATTTTGTCTGATATAAGTATTGCTACCATGACTTTTTTTCCACTTTAATTTGCATAGAATATATTTTTCCATTCCTTCACTTTCAGTGTTTATGTGCGTTTAGGCCCAGAATGAGTCTCTTATAGGCAGTATGTAGATGGGTCTTTTTTTTTGTTGTTGTTTGTTTTTTTAATCCATTCAGTCACTCTGTGTCTTATGAGTGAAACATTTAGGCTATTTGAAGTAATTATTAATAGGTATGTACTTATTGCCATTTTGTTAATTGTTACCTGGTTTTTGTAGTTCTGTTTCCTACTTTCATTGGGATTGATAGCTTTCTTTAGTATTATGCTTTGATTATTTTCTCTTTATTTTTTTGTGCATCTGTGTAGGTTTTTAGTTTGTGTTTGCCATGAGGTTCATATATAATATCCTAAGTACAAAACAGTCTATATTAAATTGTATTCAATTAAGTTCAAAGACATTCTAAAAGAATTTCATTTATAGTCTCCCCTGTTTTATGTACATATTGTCACATTTTATATCATTTTGTGAGTTCTTTTGTCTTTTAACCTTCATACTAACTTTAAAAATGATTGATCTACTGAATTTGTTTTTGCTTATGAATTTTTTTTATCTCATAATTTTCTTCTTATTATGGCCTTTTCTTTTCCACTTAAAGAAGTCACTTAAACATTTCTTGTAAGGCCAATTTAGTGGTGATGAACTCCTTTAACTTTTGTTTATCTAGGAAATCTTTAGCTCTCCTTTAATTCTGAGTGATAATCTTGCCATGTGGAATATTCTTGGTTGTAGGTTTTTTCCTTTAGCACTTTGAATAAATCATGCCTCTCTCTTCTGGCCTGTAAAGTTTCTGCTGAAAAATCAGCTGATAGCCTTATGGGGTTTCACTTGTATGTAGCTAGTTGTGTCTTCCTTGCTGCTTTTTAAGATTGTCTCTTTATCTTTAATCTTTGACATTTTAATTATTATGTGTCTTGGTGGGGACCTCTTTGAATTCATTTTGTGTGGGGCTCTCCATGATTCCAGGACCTGGATGTCTATTTTCTTCCTCAGGTTAGGGAAATTTTCAGCTATCATTTCTTCAAATAAATTTTCTGCTTCTTTTTCTCTTCTCATTATGGGACCCTTACAATGTGAATATTAGTACTTTTGATATTATCCCAGAGATCCCTTAATCTAGCCTATTTTTATTTTTATTTTCTTTTTGCTGTTCAGCTTAAGTGCTTTCCATTATTTAATTTTCTAGATTGTGGATCTATTCTTTTGTATCTTTTAATCTGCTGTTGATTCCCTTTAGTGTATGTTTCATTTCAGTTATTGTGTTCTTCAACTCTGGTTCTTTATCTCTTTGCTGAAGTTCTCACTGAGTTTATCCACTCTTCACTCTGGTGAGCATCTTTATGACCATTACTTTAAACACTCTATCAGGTAGATTGCTTATCTGTTTTGTTTAGGTTTATTTCTGAGTTTTTTCTTATTCATTCATTTGGAGCATATTCCTCTGTCTTTTCATTTTGTTTGACTTTCCGTGTTTGTGTTTATGAATTAGGCAGAACAGTTACTTCTCCTAACTTTGAAGGAATGGCCTTGCATAGTTAAGTTCCTTGTGTAGATTTGGTGCCCAGAAGTTTTAGCTAGTTGGCTGGAGGTATAAGTGGATGGGTTGGGGGGCTTGGAGCACTCCAATGTGGGGCTGCTTTCATGGGAAGGCTGAAACTGAAGCAAGAACGGGCTGGGCAGTTCCCAGGGCTCTCTATATAGAAGGTGCCCTGGCAAGACAACTGAAGTAAGTGCAAGCTGGGGTGTCCAGGGACATTCCATGCAAGGGACACCCTGGAAAAATGGCTAGAACTGAGTGGGCCAGGTGGTCTTATGGCACTGTGTGCAGGGATTTCGTGGTACACAGCTGGAGCTGAAGCAAGTGTGGGCTGGGAGGTCCCGGGGTTCTCTGCACAGATTGTGCTCTGGTGAGTCACCTGGAACAGAAGTGGGTGTGAGCGTGGGGTGTTCTGGATGCTTTGTGTCTGTGTTGCCTTGGCAAGATGACTGGAACTGTAGCTGACACTGTGCTGGGGCTGCCTTAATGGGAAGGCTGGGGCTGTTCTGTGCTAGGGGCTTGAAAGCTCACTAAGATAGCTGGCCAGCCAGGAACTTTAGACCCTGCTCCCCTCTTACCATCAAAGTAGAGGGGAAATGTAAACAAAGGCATTCCTCTGCCCCTCCAAACCTGGAGAGAGTTCTACAATTCCCTGTCATTTGACAGAGTTCTAGAGCTGGTTCCTTTATAATGTAGTTGCTTTTTTATTTTTATTTATTTATTTATTTTAAAGATTTTATTTATTTATTTTGAGAGAGAGAGTGAGAGAGAGAGCACAAGAGGGGGGAGTGGGAGAGGGAGAAGCAGACTCCCTGCCGAGTAGGGAGCCCGACACGGGACTCGATCCAGGGACTCCAGGATCATGACCTGAGCCGAAGGCAGTTGCTTAACCAACTGAGCCACCCAGGCGCCCTGTAGTTGCTTTTTTAAACTGCAACTCTTTTTCTGAGCTCCAGGGTGTCCAGGGCTGGTTTGGGTTAGGAGCTCAGACTCACCTAAGTGGTAGGTGATCATAAACAAGGGCACTTGCCTGCCTTTTCAGCCCCAGAGAGAGGTTCCTCCATTTGGTAGAGGGCAAGTTCCTTTATATTCTAGTTGCTCTTTTATTTTTTAATTTTATTTTCATTATTTTATTTATTTATTTGAGAGAGCACACACAAGTGGGGGGAGGGGCAGAGAGAGAGGGAGAGCCCAGTGTGGAGCCTAATGTGGTGCTCGATCTCATGACCCTGAGATCATGACCTGAGCTGAAATCAAGAGTCAGAGGCTTAACTGACTGAGCCACCCATGTGCCCCAGGGTAGATAAATCTGCTCCTGGTCCCTTTGTACTACTCCTCTCCACTACAGTTTTCAGATTGTTGGAATGGGGTTTCCCTTCATTACCTGTCTCCACCTCTCCTGCCATATTCTATGCAGTCCCTCTAGTCTTTGTTGTGCAAAAGCTGGTCAGTCAGTCCCCTCAGCTCTTCTTCAAGAGGAATTGTTCTACATATAGGTATAGATTTTGTGTGTCCGTGGAGGTGAGTTCAGGGTCTTCCTACATCACCATCTTAAACCTTTTGATCTTGAATTTTTTAAAGTGAAATACAATATGAAACTATGGAAAAATTTTGAAACTTATTTTGAAGATTATTAAGAAAACAAAGATAGAAATAGATTAGATATATTTGTGATTTTTTATCTAAACTCTCTTTTTTCGGTGGATTTTTACCTAATTAAGGCAAAAAGTATATAGAAAACAAGAAAGGGTAAAATTCCATTACACCATTAAAATTCTTTCAAAATAGATTTTGAGGGATCTCAATGAAGAAACAATAACACACAGTTAAAATCACATTGTGATGAATTACAAAACATTTTTTGCCTTGCTTTAAATTGTCTATAAATTTTATAGTGTACTCTTGGAAGAAGCATTTATGAAGTAGGTAGTATTCAGTAAGTAGTTCATATGCAAAGATTAGGCCAAAGTCATTTGTTTTAAGAATAAGAGCTGAGGGGCACCTGGGTTGGCTCAGTCGGTTAAGCTTCTGCCTTCAGCTCAGGTCATGATCTCAGGGTCCTGGGATCGAGGCCCACGTTGGCCTCCCCACTCGCAGGGAGTCTGCTTCTCCCTCTGCTCATGCTCTGTCTCTCTCTCTCAAATAAATAAATAATTAAAGAATAAGAGCTGAGATTTGAACTACTCAAGTACATCTTTATCCCCATATTAAAATACTTCTTACATACCATGAGTATGGGTTGTCATTACTGAGATATATGCTTGGCAGTGGAGCTTCTAGGAAGTAAGAGTCTGGCCTCAAGGAGTTTAAAATATATTTGGGGAGAGATATACATAAAATTTTAAATTACACTATTTTGTTATATCAACCAAAGCTTAAAATGGAGATTATAAATAGAAATTAATCCTACCATAAAAATAAATAGTAATGCTTATTTTGATTAAAGAAAAAACCTATGATTAAATACGTGTTATAGTCTAAGCTACTGTACAAAATACAAAAAAATTCTATGTTTACTTAATATTTGCGTAAATCTCCTTAGACAGTTCGATAGTTTGAGAAAGAACCACCTAGCCCATAAAGTCATCCAAAGAACCAAGTTTCTTCCATACTGGTACTTCATGACATTCTAGTACACCTCTATGATTTGTATAGTCAATGCTGGTTCATGAGAGGAGAAGAGCCACGTCCAGGTGTTTTAAGAGTACACTACTTTCCTTGCCCCATAAATTGCATATATCACTTCTACTCATATCCCATTAATAAAAACTTAGCCATACCCATCTGCAAGGGAGCCTAGGAAACAGCTTGGGCAGTCATGTTTCCTGCTAAAACTTGGTGTCCAATTATGAAAAGAACAAGAAAAGAATGGATAGTGGAGGGGAGTATTTCATACTTTAATACTTAAACAATTTTGGTTTATCCATTTTTTCCCCCCTCTCTCATAGTATTTTGAAACTTACTGCCTATGTAATCACAGTCTCCCTCTAATCCCCTTCCTCCAAAAAAACTGGAGGTGACCACACCGGTTATCTACTCTAATTCTTATGTCTTATTGATGAAAGGAATTTGGCTTAGAGAAGAGTAGTATATAGCTCAAATTTATTCTGTTAGTTTGTGTCAAAACTGAGACATCAACTTAAACCCTGCTTTAAAATTTAGACCCTTTTATTCCTTTTAGTTTATTTTTTTTAAAGTTTAAGAAATGAATATATCTGATTTTGTATTTTTAAACATATTTTAAGATATATTAAAAGTGTGTGGAAAAGCTGTTTTTGTTTATAGAATGGATATGCTAATTTGAAATTCCCAATATCTTTCTTGAATAAATCTCAACCCACTTGAATTATCTATAATTTCTGGTTTCATTGTCTTTGAACTAGAGCAAGAATTTATTTTATTTTTTTTAAGATTTTATTTATTTATTTGAGACAGAGAGAATGAGAGAGAGAGAGAGCACATGAGAGGGGGGAGGGTCAGAGGGAGAAGCAGGCTCCCCGCCGAGCAGGGAGCCCGACACGGGACTCGATCCCGGACTCCAGGATCACGACCTGAGCCGAAGGCAGTCGCTCAACCAACTGAGCCACCCAGGCGCCCTAGAGCAAGAATTTAAAAACACTTTTGAAGTAATCTAAATTCAGGGTTCTTCTGGATTAATTTTTTTTTCTAGCCTTTTATGGTTATCTTGAGTAGATCTAAATCAACATTTATTTCAGCCATTGGCCTTTATCTAGCCTTTCCAAGGTATTTAACCTTCATGGAAAATAAGAATCGTCTCTCTCTCACTTATATTCAACTGGGTTAAAAAATAATTAGATTATGTAAGTTCAGTAACAAGCTCAATGAAATAAACATCTTGGGTCCAAATGTAACTGATGTTTATTAAACATACAACTTAACTCATGAGGAGGGAGGGTGTGCTAAAGAACTGTTTATGAGTTCAGTGCTCTGCATGCATCAATAAGTACATTATATAGACAGCACGGAGAGCTTCAAAGAGATTTCATGGTACTAAATGTCCAGTCCAAGCTAATACTTGTTGATTGTTCATACGTTGAGGTTTACCATTCCTTCCTCTTTGTTTTTACTATCATCATCACCATTAATAATTGAAGTCTTAATATAGAGAACATTGTGCTAGAAATTACAAAATCCCAGAATTTTAAGATATGGTCCCTAATTCAATGGACTTGAAATTGAGGAGGGAGGAAATAACATCAAAGGTAGAGTTCTGAAAGCCTGGGTTAAAATCAAGGAGAATTTGGGTTGGTTAGGTAAAGTTTTCCCCATTCTTTTCCATATTCTTTCAGACCTTTTAAGAAAAGCCAGTAAGCTAATTTTATTAAAAATACCAAATTCTACCTAATGCTATTGATTTCGCATATCAACAAAGGACCAGATCTATAGAGGTACTAAACAATTAGAATTATCTAAAATGCAGACAGAATTTTAATTTGCTTCCAATGCTGTGAAGACCATATTTATAAATATTCAACCATGTGTCATTTAGACCTTGAGAATTTCTCCTTTAACTGTTCTGCAAAAAAGCAAATAGACTTGTCCAGGAAATATTATAGTGAAGCAGAATTTGTGGACTCTAAAATACATGAATATATTTTTAAGAACATCAAAATCACTTATGATTAAGTTATCAATAGTTAAAATAGATTGGACTGTTAGAAAATCATTAAAATAATTTTATGAAGGATTTGAAAAATAATACTGAAAACTTCTGGGTATAATTTTTAGTGTAAAACCATGAAATAAAACTGACAATATAGTTTAACCACAGCTATGTAAAAAGAGTCATGTCAAACCCTGGAAGGACATACACTGTAGAGTTGATTGGTGATTTAAATTTTTTTTAATACTAATTTGTCACCAGTTAAAATAAAGGTTATTTTTATAATAGTATTACATGCAGTTCAGTTTTCTCTAATGTACCATTGAACAGGAGTGTTTTTTAAACCTTCCCAACAATTTACAAATTTACAGTATTTTTTATTGTTCTTTAATTTTGTTGAGGATAAATTTAAGAACAAGTAGCTACAGAATGTGGATGGTTCACCCATAGCAGAGGACAAGGCATTAACATTGTCACCTGTCCATATCCCATTAAATGGCTTGTGCTAAATTTATTTTTTATAATTTATATACTTTATTTTTTTTTTTTAAAGATTTTATTTATTTGAGAGAGAGAGAATGAGAGAGAGCGAGTACATGAGGGGGGGAGGGTCAGAGGGAGAAGCAGACTCCCTGCCGAGCAGGGAGCCCGATGCGGGACTCGATCCCGGGACTCCAGGATCATGACCTGAGCCGAAGGCAGTTGCTTAACCAACTGAGCCACCCAGGCGCCCTATAATTTATATACTTTAAAAAGTAATATAGCTAGTAAAATTTTTTTCTGAAAAGCATTAGCATATTAAAATTAATTAAAAGATATATTTCCCTCAAATAATATAACTCAAAATTTTATTTATAGGATATATAGTTTTTCAAATATATGGTAATAAATGAAGACTTGATTACATGATAGCTATCAACATTCATTCCAGATAATCAAAAGTCCATTTAAGTTGCTTACTTTGTAAAGGTTAAATAACATTTTTATATTCTACTTTGTGAGGGAATTCTGTGGTAAATGTAATGGATTTCATAAAAATGGAAAAGAGAAAATGTAACTCGTAACGGTTGCCCAAGTATTGAGTAGGTAAGCAAAAAATAAATTACTGTTGCCAACTTGTTTATTGTGTACAGTTTAGTTCCTGTACCTCACCTACATTCTTCTTGCTTGACTTTTGTTAGAAAAGGTCAGATTTTGAGTAATTGGCTGAAAGTATAATTAAAGCTAATTAACAAGTAATGCAAGCACGACTGCACAATTATAGAAATGAATTTTACAGTGATAGACTATACCAGTTCCTAAAATACATTTTTCCCAAAGCCTTGTTTAAATTGTTTCTGAGTTAGAGTCAAGAACAGGTGTGAAATTATGTATATATTTGACAACAAAGTTTTTGACTATTGTTATTTCACACTCAAATTAGCCCAAACCATCTATCCCTACCAAATTTAAATGGACCATGAAGTTCATTTTACAAATGACACCTCAGAAAAGATTGCTTTTTATAGGTAAATGAGCTACCTAGAATAATAAAGTCATATTTGATTTTTTAAAATTGTATATCCAAAATTTTTATGGTTTCAGCTTTTTAAAATCCTTAATGAAACTGAATTATATTATAAAGAATCTACAAAAGTTTTGAATATGTTGAAATTGGTTGAAAAATATTGATTTACAATGTGTTATTCTTTTTCTTTTGATTGTTCACCAACCATTAAGTATCTAAAATAATACTGTCCCCAGTAAAAATGCTTACCTTGCAAGAAATTCACTTATATATTCCTTTATATATTTATTGGGTTCCATTAGACCCTAAGCATGGACTTTCTTCATTGCAATATTTTACCAACCACACCTGTTCCAAATAGGTAAGTAGAAAGAATAAAGAGAAAGTTCTCATGCTGCATATTTCATTTCGTTAAGGTGGATTTAACAATAAAAAGTAGCAAGGATACAAAATTTGAGACAATCTTAACACTTCATGCACAGGTATGGGTAGTTAATGATAACATTTTTAGGGAGAGGTCAAAGCAGTATTAACTATGTTGTCTTTCTTATTAACATTTCATGCCCTGACTTTTAAATACCTAACCTGTTTTCTCCTTTCACTGGTCATCAAATGGAAATTCTCTAGAAACTTTAACCCTCAGCATCATCTTTTTCCAGGGTAATGGCCAAATATTATGCATAAAGACAGTGGGCAGTGAGGGTGTGGGAGCTAAAATCCATGCCCTGCATCACTCCTCTAGTTTGTACCCCTCCCTTTTTCCCCCCTCTTGTATTTATTCTCTGTTAATGCTCTCCAAGATTCCATAGTACAGTCATTTTAAAATTCTCCACAACTCTCTTACATCTAATAAATCTCCACAATTCAATGATGATCATTCTTCAAAATCTTTCAAATCCATTCCCTCATTTCACTCCTACTGATACTTTCTTTGTTCAGAGACATATAAATTTCACTCTACTATTTCAATAATCTTTTAATTCTTCTTCTGTTTGACAGTTTGTTTCCCTACAATCTGTTCTTTTTTTTATGTTATGTTAATCACCATACATTACATCATTAGTTTTTGGTTTAGTGTTCCATGATTCATTGTTTGCGTATAACACCCAGTGCTCCATGCAGAACGTGCCCTCTTTAATACCCATTACCAGGATAACCCATCCCCCCCTCCCCTCTAGAACCCTCAGTTTGTTTCTCAGAGTCCATAGTCTCTCATGGTTCGTCTCCCCCTCCGATTCCCCCCCTTCATTTTTCCCTTCCTGCTATCTTCTTCTTTTTTTTTAAACATATAATGTATTATTTGCTTCAGAAAAATCTTCCTCATTTATAGACCTCTTCTTACAGACTTCCATAATTCCTATGTACAATTTTGAGAACTACCTTGATTGATATGTCTTTTTCACATTGCATATAGAGAACATAGTGATTCTGAACATGAGTTAGAATACAATATCTGATATTGAATGATTCTTCATTTTTGCCTCATTGTAATGCTGATATCTTTGCATAAATGAATTCTCCTTTCCTGATTACTGTGTGTGTCCTGGATTCCTCTGTTTCCATCAGTCAGCCAGGACTGAAAACAGTGAGCCTTCTTGTCTAATGAGCATTAGTTAATAAATGGTAAAGACTAAACTCACATGCAGACTTTTTGATTGTAAAATATATGAACTCTATACAGTGTTTCTCAAACTTTAAGGTGCATATAAATCACCTGGGATCTTTTAAAAATGCAGATTCCTCAGTGGGTGGGTCCTGAGATTCTAGTTTCTAACAAGTTTCCAGGTAGTGGTGATGTTGCTTTATACTACACCATGATATCTGTTGCTTGAGTATTACCATCAATGATTATTTATGTGTATGGAGCCCAGGGAACTACTACTGTGACAAATGAGCTTTCAATTCAACAAACATTTATGGAGCATCAGTGGCTACAAGGGGCACAGAGTTGAATAGTATCTGTCCTTTGTCCTCGAAGAGATTAAAACTTACTAAAGTAGAAAAGCCAAGGATACAAGCCATGAGAGACTATGGACTCTGAGAAATAAACTGAGGGTTCTAGAGGGGAGGGGGGTGGGGGATGGGTATTAAAGAGGGCACGTATGGAATGGAGCCCTGGGTGTTATACGCAAACAATGAATCATGGAACACTACATCAAAAACTAATGATGTAATGTATGGTGATTAACATAACATAATAAAAAAAACTTAAAAAAAAAGCCAAGGATAAAAACAAGTGTAATACAGTATAGGAAGTGGTATATATCAACCAACAGAAAGGCACAGAGTGGCTTCCCCAACACAATGTTCCAATTATGTCTAACTGAGATTCAGGAAGGATGTGGCATTTAAAGCTCTTTGCAAATAGAATTTCAAAAGATACAATATAAACAATATGACAGGAACAATACAAATAATAAGGGTATTCTCGACTGAAGAAATTGCTAGAACATAGGCACAAATGTAGAACACTGTAAGGCATTTGTAGGAATCATCAAGAAGTCCTGTTTGGCTGTGCTGTTAGGGGAGTATAATATAGAAGAGTATAGGAAGAAAACTTAGAAGAGCTCTAAGAGACAGAAGAGTGTTTTAAGGGTCACCAGATGGGAAGTTGTGCTATATTCCACATGGGAAAGATCAGTATGATACTCTGCTTAATGTACACCTTAAATATTTTCAGAATGCCTTGTAGACTAACCTAAACTAGTCCTCTCCCTTGAAGAAATAGAGCTTTTTTAAAAAAAAAAAAATTTCTCTATACAGCTCAGCAAACATATAATGTATAAGATTCAAAAATGAAGTAAGCCACTAGCAGGTCCTAAATAACTACTAATCAGGTGAATAAATTGTTGACCACAAGGATATATTAATGCACTAGGACTGGCAAAATGACTATAGTTAAGGACATGATGATATGTCACTTCTATGCAGTGCCTTTGTGTGTGGCATGCAGATGGCATATGGATGGCAGGAGCTAAACTTCTTAATATCTTTAAGATTCCAATTCTCAGTCACATACAAGTTTTTGTAATACTATTTCTGATTTAACAAGTTAAGGCACATAATCTTTGGCTTACCTTAATTTCCCAGGGACTGCTCTGATCTTCTTTTTTTTTTTTTTTTAAGATTTTATTTATTTATTTGAGAGAGAACGAGCAAGCATGAGTCGGGGTTGTGGGAGAGGGAGAGGGAGTAGCAGACGCCCTGCTGAGCATGGAGCCCCACATGAGGCTTGATCCCAGGATCCCAAGATCATGACCTGAGCCGAAATCAAGAGTCAGACCCTTAACCGACTGAGCCACCCAGTCACCCCAGATCTTCTTCTTTATTCAAAATGAAAACATCAGAGTCCTTCACTGTATACCTTTTCTCCAGTAAGTCACCAAATAAAGACAAAATCCAACTTAAAAATAGTGCTTGCTAAGCAACTAAGATTCAAGCCATCCCAAATAAATATGCAATGCAATTAAACATAGTGCTTTTTTGTCACTCCTAGATGATCCCTCTATTTTCTTATTTAGGCTATTGCCCCTTAGATTCTTCCATATAAAGTTCTGGAGTTGTCACTGTCAGAATCTACCATTTTAGAAGATTCCCTTGGTATCTGCTCTAAATCTCTGATAGGTTAATTACCAGTTCCTTGCATCACCTTGACTCATGTTATATATACATGCCAAATAAATATGCCTTCTACTTATTAAGCAAATGAAGATTCAAAAGGGTAAAACAGATGCTTCAAACTATTCATAATAATGATGTAAAAATACCAGCTAAAAGCATTATGGGAGGTAGTGGCTCAGGACCAGCCTTCATGGAGGCTCAGAGTAATACAAAGTAACAAAGTAATTCTAATTCAAACACTTCAGGGTAACAGCACTGAAATATAGTACTCCCATTCAAAGCCCCTTTAAGATTTAAAAGCTATTTTTAGGGATTTTTTTTCCTCCATATTTTTTTATTTACAGTTTCTTTGCTATCCTAGTGAAGTAGGCATTTGTGAGTTCTCTCTAGAGGTTTAGATGTCTATAGTTACTACTAGACAATAGAATGAATCATTCCCCTCAAGTCAACTAGAATTTGAAAATTTAAAAATCCATGCTATGTCCGGGAAGAGTTGGGATGGTCTTTATTTTCTTAGAAGAGATTTAAGTGTACCATTTTTCCAAGGAAAACATTAAAATTGGTCTCAAATGTATGCTCACTCATAAGGTGAGGATTTCAAATAAGAGTTAAACATTATCCCAGCAACTGGTTTCCATTAGTAAGGAAGCTGAACTTGAAACTTATGGCTTAGGAATAACAGAGCAGAGGAATCAAATCGTGAAAAGGGAGCTTCCTGATTATTCAGTCTCTAGTCACCTACTCACTTTAATAAAACTTTTAACCAAAATACCTTGTTAATGCATGAGACATGAATATATACATGTGTGTTTGTCTCTATATGTATGTATAGAAAAGCATTTTCTGTCCAAAGCAGAGACTACTCATTTGTGTTATGGTGGCAAATTATATAAATGAAATTCTTATACAATATAAATGATGTATAGCTTTAAAAGTTAAAGTATATCCTTGTACACTGATAGTGAAAATTAATCAGAACTTTTCCCTCCCAAAAGAATTTTGAGGCAAGTGGTTAATTTCTCATAAATAACTTCTGGGCACAGTGTCATATGTTTATGTCAGTCAGAAACATTTGTTACACTAATGGCACCAAATGTTGAAGGAGTGTGAACAAATGCAATATATTTCTTCTTAGTCAATCTTTCTCAATTTGATCAATCACTTTTAAAGGAAAAGGAGTGAGGTCACCATAATCTCTAAATAGTAGGAATTAAGGAGACTGTTAAAATTTTATTGAAATATGTGAAATAGTTTGAATCTCCCTTTCTGAAAACCAAAAAACAGTGTTCTTAATCTTACCAATATTTTAAGCAAAGAAGATATATTCCCAAAAAATGTTAACCAGTTTTATATTTAGGCATTTTAAACCCAAGAAGTTGCACCCACTCAATGTTTCTCAACCCCATATTGCTTAACATATCTCAGAGTTTGTCTAAAATAACCATAAACCATGATACCATTGGCTGTTATTAATAATGACGACCATGAAAGAGGATGTGTTTAAAACCCGATTAAAGCATATTCAAATGACCTTTATAAAATTTAGAACACCAAGGATTATGCATGTTGACGGTGAGTGAGATTGAATAACCAGAGATAAAAAGGATTTTTGATCCCAGGAAAAAAAGACATTAAGGAAGAATTTAACCATAAAACATATTTTCTGCAGCTACATGAAACTAAAGAGATTTGTAAATCTTTCCCTCTCTCCTCACAGTTTACCTCAGAAGAGAAATCATTCACAGCAGATTAGTCTGAAGAAGTCACAGGAAACATTTCACCTTTTATAATTATTTTTGAATTTCAAATTAAAATTTGCTGGATATATTTTTCCTTAAGTTAAATGGTTGAAGAAAATCAGGTATCAACTGATAAAGGTTGGGTTCAGTTTTCAAAGAATCTCTTAAATAACACGATTAATAAATATGTGGTCAAAATGTATAGTGCCCAATGAAAGAGAGTGGTAAGGAGATGTGGTTTGAATTGGGGGATCAAGAAAGTCCTTTCTGGGGAAGGACATATTTAAACTGAGACCTGAAGGACTCACGGTGGAAGGAAAAGCTGGCTCCATAGCAGAGTTGAAAAAGAGATTGGTGAGGATTCTTTCTTCTTCTGTTTGATAAACAGAAAGAGGCCCTGTGATAAGAGAATGGAGATTTAAGAATGCAAAATTAGTTTAGAGACTCAGGCAGGCCCAGATAATGAAGAGAGCTTTGTAGGCCAAGGACAAGAACTTGGATTTTATTTCAAACATAATGGAAAGCTTATAGGGGTTGTTTGGAGGGCGGTGACATGATCTAACAAACATTAAAAATAGATAGCAATTGATGTTGTTTGAAAAATGAACTGAAAGGGGAAAAAGATGGAAATGAAAGATATTAGCATGCATGTCTATTAGACTAGTCAAAGGAGAGATGATGGTGATTTTGACGAAGGTGGTAGCAACTGGTGATGGAGACAAAAAGCCAGTGGATTTAAGATACATATTGAGATTTGGGGAGGATGGATGTTGAAGGCAAAGTAAAGGATGTGTCAAAAATGCTTGGTTTCTGGTGTGGGGAAGTGCATCAATCTAGGTGCCTTTAATTAAGAAATGAAATTGCCCTTCATGCAACTCGTTTCAATTATTCAAAGTAGAGTATTGATGTCTCCAACAGTTACTGTTTCATTGTTTATTCCTCCCTTTAATTTTGTCAGTTTTTGCTTCATGTCTTTTAGGGCTCTGCTGTTAGGTACGTACACATACTTGTGTCTTCCTGGTGAATTGATCTCATTTTGTCATTATAAAATGTTTATCTCTAGAAACAATTTTTGTCTTAAGGTCTATTTTTCCTGATATTAATATAGCCCCCCTAAGCTATTTTTTTGATTGCTGCTTTTATATTAATTCTTTCTACCATTTTACTTGTGCCTTTAAACCTTTAGGTGTCTTTTGTAAACAGCAAATAGGTCGGTGCTTTTTAATCCATCTTCTAGACTCGGCTTTTTGATTGTAGTGATATTCCATTTACATTTAATGTAATTATGGATAAAGTAGGATTTACATCTACTATTCCTTTTCTATATGTCTTACATCTTCTTTGTTCCTCTATTCCTTCATTACTGCCTTCTTTTGTGTTAAATAGATACTTTCTGGTATACCATTTTAATTTCCTTGTGTTTTATTTTTTTGAGGGTTTTGGTATTGGTATTGTGGTTGTCCTGGAGATTATAATTAATATCTTAACCCAGTTTACATTGATATCAACTTAATTTTAATAGCATACAAATACTGTGTTTGAATTGAGATCCATTCTTCCACTTCCATTGTACTATACTTATACAAATTACATTTGGCACACTATAAGCCCAACAACACAATTTTATAATTATTGCTCTATGTGTTTGCCTTTATTAAATAAGAATAGTAGAAAAAAAGTTACAAAAAGACATGTATTTCTTTTACATTTACCTATGTAGTTATGTTTATGGGTGCTTTTTATTTCTTCATGTGGTTTCAAATTATTGTCTAGTGTCCTTTCAGCCTGAAGAGCTCTCTTCATATTAAAGGGCAGAATTACTAGTGGCAGATTCTTTCAGTTTTTTTTTTTTCTTTTTTTTTCTTTTCTGGCACTGTCCTAATTTCTCTTTCATCTGTTGAAGAATAGTTTTGCTGGCTATAGAATTCATTTGTAGACTATTTTTAACATTTTGAATATGTAATCCCATTGCTTTCTGGACTCCATGGTTTCTGATAAGAAGTCAGCTTTTACTCTTATTGAGAAATGGTTCTTTGCAGGTTGTTTTTCTTTTATTGATTTCAAGATTTTGTCTTCATCTTGGACTCTTCTCCATTGGACTATGATATGTTTAGGTATGACTTTTTGATTTTATTTTACCTGGAGTTCACTGAGCTTCTCAGATGAGATTAATATTTTTCATCAAATTTGGGAAGTTTTTGACCAATATTTCTTCAAATACCTTTTCTTCCTTTCTCCTTTTCTTCTCTTCATGACACTCTCATTATGTGTGTGTTGGAATGCTTATTAGTATCTCTTAGGTCTCTGAGGCCCTGTTCAAATTTTTCACTCTTTTCTTTCTGCTCCTGACACTGGATAATCTCTCTTGAACTATCAAGTTTGAGGATTCTGTCTTCTTTCAGTTAGACTCTGATTTTGAGTTCCTCTACTAAATTGTTATTTTTAGTTTTTGTGCCTTTCAACTGCAGAAATATTTCTATTTAGTTCTTTTAAAAAATTTATTGATCTCTTTTTCATATTCTTGGTAAGGTGCTGTTGTCATATTTTTCTTTATTTCTTTACTTTCATTCTTTAAACATTTATAATTGGTGATTTAAAATCTTTTTGTACCAAAATTTGAGTCCTCTAAGGGGCATTATTTTCAGGCTCCTTTTTGCCTTTTTATGTTGAACACTTGTTTTGTTTTTATTTATTTTTTATTGTTAAACTTTTTTTTCATGTCTATTTTTTTTGTTGAAACCTGGACATTTTAGATAATACATTGTAACAACTTTGATGTCAAGTCCCCCCACCCAGCTTTTGCTGTTACTGAGATTTTTTTGTCGTTGTTTATCTCATTGTGCATTTGTTTAGAGATTTACTAATTCAATAGATTCCATATTTCCTGCTTTATGCAACCACTGAATTCTCTGCTGGATTTTCTAAAATAAAAATTAAAAATATACATACTTTTAATTTAAAATAATTCTAATTTATATTTTTAAACCTGGCTTCCTATTAGTCACCAATGATTCAGTATAATTTAGTGGTTAGCCAATGCAATGTTTCATGAGAAGATGTCCTCAAATATCTTGCCTGTATATCCTCTACTTTTGCCAAAGGGATCTTGTGAGAAGGCATGCTTTCAAACTTCAGGACATTTATGAGACAGCCTTAGCTTTCACTTACTACTTGCTCAGGGCCTTATGGTTAGCCAGAAATTAATGGAGCTTTCTTCTTAACCAGGTCTTTCCAGGGCTGTGCACATGCTCACACAGTCTTTTAGCTGTTCAGAAATATGTTGGAGCTTTCAAATTTCCCAACAGCCGTTTTGTTCTTGAAGATTTCCTTTTAAATTCCTGGTCAGGCACTTTTGCTCCAACTGAAATAGATTTAGGTAGTTGCAGTGTTCCTAGCAGACTGAAATGGTTTCAGCAATGACCAAGGTGTAGTACTCCTTCCCTCCCTGCCTTGGTTAAGCTGAAATAGCAGTTAAATAAAAGACTGTAATAGCACACTAATTGAGATTTTCCATGGACCTGGACGTTTAAATATTATATTGACTGTGTTTTGGGGATGGTGTTTCTTAGAGAGCTCCAAGAGTTCAGTCCTGTCAATTGGCTACAAGACTTGGCTTTTCAAGGCTATTGCACCACTAGGGTATGAAGAGCAGGGGGATGGGAAGAGGTCCAACTTTAAATGTCACAGACCTTCCCTGTCTAAAGAAGTTCAGAATAGTTTCTCTTGTACAGATGATTTTGTATGTTCTTGTTCTGATCATTCTTATTCACTCCATTGCTGAAGGAGGACTCCATTATCCTAAATAGTATAAGCTGGCTGAACACAACATCCAACACCAGACAGAGGAGATGGACAGCAGTTTATTAGTCACATTAACTCACAGCCTGTGGGAAGAGGACACTGCATGCCTTGCATGGTCACATAGAGGTTGTATTTGGAAACAGCGTGAACCAGAAGGGGCTGTGGGAGATAGGCTTTATAATAACAGGAGGGTGGGGTGGGAGCTTTTTGAATAATTTTGCTGGCTGGCTGGGAGGTGAAACCAGTTAGGTTGAGGCCAGGTAGAGTGTAACTGGTGCAGCTAATGGGGAATTACCTAGGCAGGAAACCTTCCTGGTTGGGCCAAGTGGGAAGCAGATCTGGCAAGAGCAGAGGAACTCATGGCTCAAATTCCAGGTGCCTTTCACTATTTCAGGCCTTATAATACAGATCAGTGGCTTTGGTTAATTTGGAGAGTTCTAGAAATGGTTACTTTTAATTGTTTTGTCAGTATTTTTTGTCTTTTGTGCATATGAGAGGATGAGCAGTTCAGAGATTTTTACTTGGCCATTCTAAAAGTTGATCTCCAATTTTTCTTGATTTGAACATTAGAATCAGATCATTTGCTGATGGAAGGTCTACCATTAAATGGAATCAGCCATTGGAACTTTAGAAAAGACCTTGATCAAAATGAGTTTTCTCAAAGGACTATCATTCTGCTTGGAATTCTTCCAATGTGCCAGTTCTTTGTGTAGACAAGATAGGGAGTAGGGACACACAAAACACATGTGGTGCATAAAGCTATAACACACGTGGTGCATAAAGCTATAAAGTATTGTTGTAAAATGATAATGATAGTTTCCCCCTCTGAGTGATTTGGTTAAAGTGACAATCATTGCTTGTCTTCATATTCTATATTTTAGAAAATTCCTATGATAAACGTGTATCATTTGAATAGTCAGAGGGATGAAAAACAAATCTCTTTTTAAAAAATTGTTGACAATTTACAATGATAATTTAGAGTCATGACATAATGCCATTATCAGACATTAATAATCCAGTCAGGAATAATTTATAGGAGAGGAAATATAGTTTATGAGAAATAGCATGACTTTTAGAGTAATATCTCTGTCTTAATTCATCACTTCTATATTTGAGTCTTTGTATGTTTTTAAAAAGTGGGAATGATAAAACTGTACAGGGTTGTTGTAAGAATTAAGTAAGATCATGCATTAAAAATTAGTCATTTAGTAAACTCTCAATAAATGTTAGGTCATCTTTCCTTCCATAGCAGAAATCAAGGAATGCTGAACTAGCATACAGTGGTAATTTTCCTATGGGTGAGCAAAGAGAAGGAAAAGTTGTGTGAATTACATGCAGAACAGTCTAGTGGGGGACTGGGTGGTGGGCCTTTGTATAGAGAGAGGAGCCAAAGGATTACAAGATGTTCCATCACTGGTTTAACTTTTACAATTTTACTTGGACGTGGCTTATTATCACTACACTATAAAGTATTGATTTTTTTCAGTTTTATTTTTGCAACCACATATAATCTATACTTATCTCACATTTACTTTATACTTACTCTACACTTTCTGTTTACTCCATACTTTTTTCTGTTTGATTGTTGTCAATGCTTATCTTTTGACTGATTTTAATTCCTATACTATCAAAATACTGTAAAATGTTTCTAAAATTTTTAGTTTTCTTTCCTTAGATATTTATGTTTTCTACACATTTTATGTAATTTTCCTAAATAGTTTCAGGAATCCCAAAGTGGATATCAGATGCAACGTACTTGAAGTTTTTTTTTTTTTTTCCTTGCCTCTTTTACTTTTGGCATCATTGCTTATCTGAGACCCTACCTTTTAGAAATAAGTTGGTATTTATAAAGAAAGATTTTATCTGTATATAAACTTATACTCTGTGTACAGATGAATGTAGCTGTATATTTTATAGAGACTTATGTATAAATATGTATCTGTAGGTCATAAATTATGACAAAATTCTAGCTTAAGCTTTATGTACTCTAATTTCCAGTTGTCATTTGACTTGATTTCCAATTTTTAACTTTTCATTTTAATAAAAGTTATTACAAAGAGGATAGTAGAGACTTTAAATTTCTATACTTCAGCAAATTATTAAATATTATAGTTTCAGTAACTAGTTTTTAAAATGTAGTATCTATTCTTAAGAATTTAAGTTGAAATACTCATAAAACTTAATTCTTAAATATCTGTGTTTAATGTTATGCAGAATTCCTAAACCATTGATTAACGTGAAGTATGCTTTCTAAAGCTATTATGTGCCAAAATGTGTGGTGAAAGGATGAGAAATCCAGCTGCTTCTATTGCTGCAGATTTGGAATAAAAGCTCTAAATAGGTTTCCCAAAGAAAAAAAATAAACTGTATTCTAAAGGGCTACTTTTTTCCCTAGTAGAAAAAAAAAAGTAGCCCTGGAAAAACTTGTGAATGCTTTGTCATTTCTGCAAAACTGTGAAAACACCAAAGCAGCTAGTTTACTCATCCTTGATTTCCCCAGATGGCTGAGTTCCCATTAACTCACCAGAGAATGAGATGCAGACCCAGTGCCTTTACATGTCATTTTGACAAGACATAATGTCCGATCTTGTTTGTGTACGCCTTTCCCTTCTACCTCAAGCCTGCTTCACTACTGGTGGTCTGCCCGTGTGCAACACAGATGTTTCTCTCTCCCCACTGCATGCTTTATTTTTCAAGTAGCTTCGGTGAGCATATGTTTCCATGTGAGCCTGTTCCTTCCTTCTCCCAACACCTTCTTGTGCTACATAAACAATCTTCATCTGCCCCCTCAGATCTGGGGCACACGAGACATTCACAGATGTCGATTTCTTTTTCAGCCTGTTTGCCTCTGGTGAACACGGTCTTCAGATAGTATCTCCCTTCCTTCTCTGTTCCAAAGGACTCGGAATGCAGATTTTTTCCCTCCTTTCAACTCAGTTTCCTTCTGTGACCCCAGCATGTTTTCGTCCCCTTTCTTCTAAATCTCTCTTTGTACTAGCTCTCCAGATGGGATCAAGGATGAGATCTCCCTGCTCCTCATTTTATTCTCCTTACAACTATTTGGTTTGCAGGAACAGGAAGAGGCAAACTTCACATGTTAAATATTTTACATACATGGCTACCTATATTTTTATGATTTGTTTCTTTGACTTTTTTTTTTATACTTTTACTTCTATTTAGTTGCTGCTTGGTTTTTCATTTATGCTAGTTGATTACAAGGAAGGACATTGCAAATATACGTACATAAACACATCATATATAAAAACATCATGGTAACAGTTACTTTAGTATCAACATCAATTTTGTTTTCTTTTGTAAAAGAGGGATTTTACCTCTGCTTTCATTTATGCAATACTCATTGAGCATGTACTGTGTGCCAGAAATTCCTCTGGGTAACAGCATTAGGGTAGTAAAGAAAGAAAAGGTCTTTTTCAAGAAATTTATATCCTAGTATGATAGATAATAATCAAGTATATAAAAGATTAAGATAATTATGACAGGATGACAATTGAGCTAAAATCTGAATGATAAACAGGACCTGGATGGGGGGTGGTTCAGTCGGTTAGGCATTGGACTCTTGATTTTGCTTGGGTCATGATCTCAGGGTTTTGAGATTGAGCCCAGCGTCAGGCTCCACATTCAGCTGGGAGTCTGTCTGAGATTCTCTCTCTCTAAGATAAATAAATCTTTAAATAAACAAACAAAACAAAAAACAAAAACAGGAGTTGGACGCACAAATCAAGATGACTAGAATTTCAGGGGGAAGGAACAAATGCAAAATCCCTACAGAAGGATTGACATCAGCGAGGTTGAGAAACAAAAGAGAGGTCACATGACTGAAGTGTCATAATGAGCATGGCAGAGAAGGAAAGACACAGTGTTAGAGAGGAAGTCTGGGGCAAGATCACTTAGAGCTTTTGAAGGCAGGGTAGGAATTTTCAATTTTATTCCAAATACCCTGAGAAACCATGGAAGCTTTAAAGCAGGAAGTAACATGATCTGACTTACATTTTTGAAATATCACTTTGGAGCTATGATAATTTCTTATGGTGAAGTGAGAGGTAAGAGAAAGGCCAGACATATGATATGTTTTTTTAAAAAAATTCTCTACAATTTTTTAAGACCTCATTAAAAAAAAAAAAAAACAGTTTTAGATTAACAAAACTGAAGGAAGGTACAGAGATTTTCCCCTACCTATCTTGCCCCCACACATACACAGCCTCCTGCATTACCATATCACTCACCAGTGTGTTATATTAGTTGTAATTGATGAATCCAAATCAACACATCAAAATCACTCAAAGCCTATACTTTACTTTAGGCCTCACTCTTGGCTTGTACATCCTATGGTTTTGAACAAATATATAATGAAATGTATCCATCATAATATCACAGAGAGTATTTTCACTGCCCTAAAAAATCTTTAATGCTCTACCTAGTCATTCCTTCCCATTATCCCAACAACCACTGACCTTTTTACTGTCTCCATAATTTTGCCTTTTCTATGATGTCAAATATAGTTGACCCTTGAAACACATGGGTTTGAACTGTGCAGGTGCACTTATACATGGATTTTTTTTAATTGATTTATTTGAGAGAGAGAGAGGTGGGGATAGCTAGAGAGAGCATGAACAGGGAGGAGAGGGAGAAGCAGGCTTCCCGCTGAGCAAGGAGCCTGATGCAGCACTCCATACCAGGACCCTGGGATCATGACCTGAGCTGAACGCAGACACTTAACCAAGTGAGCCACCCAGGCACCCCATACATGGATTTTTTTTTTTTTTTGATAAATATAGTAAATTTACTTTCTCTTATGATTCTCCTAATAACATTTTCTTTAGCTTATTTTAAGAATGTAGTATATAATATATATAACACAATATGTGTTAATAGACTATTATTGGTAAGTCTCTGGTCAACAGCAGGCTATTAGTTTTTAGAGAAGTCAAAAGTTATACATGGACTTCCAACTGTGCAGAGGGTTGGTGCTCCTAACCCTCCTCATTGTTCAAGGATCAACCATAGTTGGTATCATAGTATGTAGCCTTTCAGACTGGTTTCTTTCACTTAATATACATTTAAGGTTTCTTCATATCTTTTCATCACTCAATTGCTCATTTCTTTTTAGCATTGAATCATATTCCTTGTCTGAATGTCCTATATTTTATAGTTAACAACCATTATTGTGAGCAACCATAAAATGATTTCTTTTCAGAAACAATTTTGCTAACTCTTATGTTTTTTCCATCTCTCCTTTTAACCAGCCTGCAGTATTTTTAGTAGAATGATGATTACCTCTCCATATTTCAAATTCCTTACCTTGACATACAAAGTTTTGTGAAATTTTACCTTTGAACCTCTTTCCTTACTTCAGGGTGTTCCCCTCCCATCACCAACACATTGTATTGTAACCCTCAGCACTGCTGAACCAAGTCCTGTTTCTTCACCAGGCCTTGCAATCCTCTCTGTTCATCTTGCTCCCTTCCCTAGGAATGCTCTTCTTCCCATTCCTTGTTTGGAAAGCATCTATTCCCACCCCCACGGAGCTTTCTCAATGATGCCTTCCTGACCACCTTGTGTGTGCTCTCCCTGTACTTTGCACAGGCTCTTTATAAAAGCTCCCCAAACATAAATATTTATGAATTTGTGGAGAAGATTGGGAAACCCTGGGCAGCTGGCAAGGACAAATGTTATGAAGGGCCTTGAGGGGAGGTTAAGGACTTGTTGACTTTAAAGACTGTAGAGGGACTTTGGAAGAATTTCAGTGTAAGGGTAACAAGATCAGATTTGCCCTTTAGAAAGTTCCCTGTGGCCATATACTGGCAAGAGGAGCAGGTGGGATGACAATGAGACTGGAAGCAGACTATCGCATTAGGCTAGTTAGGATACAGTGGGAGTTTAAAGCACTCAACACACACACACATACACACAGAGAAATAATAGTGGGGACGGAGAAGAAAGGATGGGTTCAGAAAGACTTAAACAGTTCCTAACCAATGAGTGGTGTGTAGGGGAAAACAATTCAGTAAGAGAAAGTGAGGCAGACAATAGAATCGAGAAACCTTCCCATTTCTGTTGAGCATCAGGGTGGATAGTGGTGCAATTCACTAACGTAAGCATATGGGAGGAAGCTTTTCACATCACCCATTTAACAACAACATTCCTAAGTTTTTTGTGTCAACACTGTGCTTTCCATTTTACAAATTAATCTTCTGTTTTCTGTTGTTTGCCTTTATTTTTACCTTATCACAATTTAAGTTTTCTGTTTAAAGATAAGTTAATTTTGAATCTCCTAACTAGCTGTAGTAGTGCTGAAGTGGAAGAATTAGGTATTTCCATAGTCTATTCCTATAGCTGGAGTAACCATGTTTCCCAGTGGGCCAGTGTTATGGAAGGAGCCAGCTGGATAAGCTGGGGAACACACTGCTCAGGGACTCAGAAGAAATTAAGGCAGGGGCAAATACGGATTTGGGTTTTTGTTTTTGTTTTTTTTTTTTCCTCATTGCCTCACCATCTCATCATGTCTCTGTTGTCCTACTACCTAATTCTTTGATTTCCACTTGATACCTAATAACTATTTCCTGACTATTTCCTGTTCTTCACAAATTGGCAATAGTAAGCTTTCTTCAATTGATAAAGAAGCTTTAGGTCCTTCTAAACATGTGAAGCTTTGCCAGTTTTTTTGTTGTTATTTTTTAGTAAACTTCCTATTTTGCCATGGATTTGTTTTCTTAAACTGAAAAAACTCCACACTGAGATTTGTTTACAAAGAGTACATGCTCTTTTGCTCTAATTGTTGTGTATCACCCTAACTTACTTTTGAGTTTGACTCCATAAATGAATTTGTCCATTTAAGACTTTTTGCAAACAAACATTTTCAGAGTATAAATGACATTTGCTCTAATAGGAGAAAGTGGGGGATTTGATAACGTAAACCAAAAAATCCTTGCCAAATCATTTACATTGATTTAAAAATACATTCATTTAAGGCACCTGGGTGGCTCAGTCGTTAAGTGTCTGCCTTCGGCTCACGTCATGATCCCAGAGTCCTGGGATCGAGTCCCACATCGGGCTCCCTGCTCTGCAGGAAGCCTGCTTCTCCCTCTCCCACTCCCCCTGCTTGTGTTCCTGCTCTCACTATCTCTCTCTTTCTGTCAAATAAATAAAATCTTTAAAAAAAAATACATTCATTTAACAAATATTTATTGAACATTTATTATGTGCCAAAGGCCAAAATCACTGCCCTGAGGAGACTGCATTCTAGAGGGGGAAAAGCACATAAATTACTGGCCAAACTCAGCATTGGAGTGTTAGGTGGGGAGAGGTTGCAATTTTAGCTAGAGCATCTGGGGAAGGCCTCACAGAGAAAATAACATTTAACTTATGACCTGAAGGAGATGAAAAGGGGAATACTGCAGACATCTCGGGGATGGTTTCCAGGCACAAAGGTCCTAAGGTTTCCAGGCACAAAGGTCCTAAAGTCTATTCATACCTGGTGTGTTTCAGGAACAAGAAAAAGGGCAGCACAGTTGAAGGAGAGGATTGAGGATGACAGTGAAAGTAGATGGGAACTGAGAAGTAAGTGGAAGATCTAAAGCCTTTTTGATCACAGTACCCTGAATGAGGTGGAAGCCATTGCGGGATTTTCAGCAAATGAGTAACTTGTTCTGATTTGTATTTTAGTAGGATCTTCGTGCCTGATGTGTGGAGAATAGACTGTAGAGAAGAAGAGATAAAGGCAAGGGAACTAGTTTAAGACTTAGAATCATCTAGACTGGAAATGTTGGTGACTCAAAATAGAGTGGTGACAGTTAAAGAAATGAGAAATGGTTGGATTCCCCAATATGTGGATATAAGTGATAGGAATGAGGAGAAGACATCTGTAACCTACAATGGTAGAAACATTAGATTGGCAACAGTCTTATCCACAGAGACCTGGCAGGCCAGAAAGGACTGGCAGGATATATTCAGAGCACTAACTGAGAAAAATATGCAGCCAAGAATACTATATCCAGCTAGGCTGTCATTGAAAATTGAAGGAGAGATAAAAAGCTTCCAGGACAAACAAAAACTAAAGGAATTTGCAAACACAAAACCAGCCCTACAAGAAATCTTGAAAGGGGTCCTCTAAGCAAAGAGAGAGCCTAAAAGCAACATAGATCAGAAAGGAACAGAGACAATATACAGTAACAGTCACCTTACAGGCAATACAATGGCACTAAATTCCTATCTTTCAAGAGTTACCCTGAATGTAAATGGGCTCAATGCCCCAATCAAAAGACACAGGCTATCAGATTGGATTAAAAACAAGATCCATTGATATGCTGCCTGCAAGAGACTCATTTTAGACCCAAAGACACCCCCAGATTGAAAGTGAGGGGGTGGAAAACCATTTACCATGCTAATGGACACCCAAAGAAAGCTGGGGTGGCAATCCTTAGATTTTAAACCAAAGACTGTAATAAGAGATGAGGAAGGACACTATATCCTACTTAAAGGGTCTATCCAACAAGAAGATCTAACAATTGTAAATATTGATGCCCCTAACATGGGAGCAGCCAATCATATAAGGCAATTAATAACAAAAGCGAAGAAACACATTGACAAAAATACAATAATAGTGGGAGATTTTAACACCCCCCTCACTGAAATGGACAGATCATCTAAGCAAAAGATCCACAAGGAAATAAAGACTGTAAATGACACACTGGACCAAATGGACTTCACAGATATATTCAGAACATTTCATCCCAAAGCAACAGAATACACATTCTTCTCTAGTGCCCATGGAACATTCTCCAGAATCGATCACATCCTAGGTCACAAATCAGGTCTCAACCAGTACCAAAAGATTGGGACCATTCCCTGCATATTTTTGGACCATAATGCTTTGAAACTAGAACTCAATCACAAGAGGAAAGTCGGAAAGAACTCAAATACATGGAGGCTAAAGAGCATCCCACTAAAGAATGAATGGGTCAACCAGGAAATAAAAAAAGAATTAAAAAAATTCATGGAAACCAATAAAAATGAAAACACAACTGTTCAAAATCTTTGGGATGCAGCAAAGGCAGTCCTAAGAGGAAAGTATAGAGCAATACAAGCCTTTCTCAAGAAACAAGAAAGGTCTCAAATACACAACCTAACCCTACACCTAAAGGAGCTGGAGAAAGAACAGCAAATAAAGCCTAAACCCAGCAGGAGAAGAGAAATAATAAAGATCAGAGCAAAAATCAATGAAATAGAAACCACAGAACAGTAGAACAAATCAACAAAACTAGCAGCTGGTTCTCTGAAAGAATTAACAAGATTGATAAACCCCTGGCCAGACTTATCAAAAAGAAAAGAGAAATGACCCAAATAAATAAAATCATGAATGAAAGAGGAGAGATCACAACCAACACCAAAGAAATACAAACAATTATAAGAACATATTATGAGCAACTATATGCCAGCCATTTAGATAATCTGGAAGAAATGGATGCATTCCTAGAGATGTATCAACTACCAAAACTGAACCAGGAAGAAATAGGAAACCTGAACAGACCCATAACCACTAAGGAAATTGAAGCAGTCATCACAAATCTCCCAACAAACAAAAGCCCAGGGCCAGATGGCTTCCCAGGGGAATTCTACTAAACATTTCAAGAAGAATTAATACCTATACTTCTGAAACTGTTCCAAAAAATAGAAACGGAAGGAAAACTTCCAAACTTGTTTTATGAGGCCACCACTACCTTGATCCCAAAACCAGACAAAGACCCCATCAAAAAGGAGAATTACAGACCAATATCCCTTATGAACATGGATGCAAAAATTCTCACCAAAATACTAGCCAATAGGTTACAACAGTACATTAAAAGGATTATTCACCACGACCAAGTGGGATTTATCCCTGGGCTGAAAGTTTGGTTCAACATCCACAAATCAATCAATGTGATACAATACATTAATAAAAGAAAGAACAAGAACCATATGATCCTCTCAATAGATGCAGAAAAAGCATTTGACAAAGTACAGCATCCTTTCTTGATCAAAACTCTTCAGAGTATAGGCATAGAGGGTACATACCTCAATATCATAAAAGCCATCTATGAAAAACCTACAGCGAATATCATTCTCAATGGGGAAAACTGAGAACTTTCCCCCTAAGGTCAGGAACGTGGCAGGGATGTCCACTATCACCACTGCTATTCAACATAGTATTAGAAGTCCTAGCCACAGCAATCAGACAACAAAAAGAAATCAAAGGCATCCAAATCGGCAAAGAAGAAGTCAAACTCTCACTCTTTGCAGATGATAGGATACTTTATGTGGAAAACCCAAAAGACTCCACCCCAAAACTGCTAGAACTCATGCAGGAATTCAGTAAAGTGGCAGGATATAAAATCAATGCACAGAAGTCAGTGGCATTCCTATACACCAACAACAAGACAGAAGAAAGAGAAATTAAGGAGTCGATCCCATTTACAATTGCACCCGAAACCATAAGATACCTAGGAATAAATCTAACCAAAGAGGCAAAGGATCTGTACTCAGAAAACTATAAAATACCTCATAAAAGAAATTAAGGGAGAGACAAAGAAATGTAAAAACGTTCCATGCTCATGGATTGGAAGAACAAATATTGTGAAGATGTCAATGCTACCTAGAGCAATCTACACATTCAATGCAATCCCCATCAAAATACCATCCACTTTTTTCAAAGAAATGGAACAAATAATCCTAGAATTTATATGGAACCAGAAAAGACCTCGAATAGCCAGAGGAATGTTGAAAAAGAAAAGCAAACCTGGCGGCGTCACAATTCCAGACTTTAAGCTCTATTACAAAGCTGTCATCATCAAGACCGTATGGTACTGGCACAAAAACAGACACATAGATCAATGGAACAGAATAGAGAGCCCAGAAATGGACCCTCAACTCTATGGTCAACTAATCTTCGACAAAGCAGGAAAGAATGTCCAATGGAAAAAAGACAGTCTCTTCAACAAATGGTGTTGGGAAAATTGGACAGCCACATGCAGAAGAATGAAACTGGACCATTTCCTTACACCACACACAAAAATAGATTCAAAATGGTTGAAAGACCTCAATGTGAGACAGGAGTCCATCAAAATCCTAAAGGAGAACACAGGCAGCAACCTCTTGGACTTCAGCCACAGCAACTTCTCCCTAGAAACATCACCAAAGGCAAGGGAAGCAAGGGCAAAAATGAACTATTGGGACTTTATCAAGATAAAAAGCTTTTGCACAGCAAAAGAAACAGTCAACAAACTAAAAGACAATGGACAGAATGGGAGAAGATATTTGCAAGTGACATATCAGATAAAGGGCTAGTATCCAAAATCTATAAGGAACTTATTAAACTCAACACCCAAAGAACTTCTGCAAAGAAGACATCCAAATGGCCAACAGACACATGAAAAAGTGCTCAACATCTCTTGGCATCAGGGAAATCCAAATCAAAACCTCAGTGAGATACCACCTCACACCAGTCAGAATGGCTAAAATTTACAAGTCAGGAAACAGATGTTGGTGGGGATACGGAGAAATGGGAACCCTCCTACACTGTTGGTGGGAATGCAAGCTGGTGCAGCCACTCTGGAAAACAGTATGGAGGTTCCTCAAAAAGTTGAAAATAGAGCTACCCTATGACCTAGCAATTGCACTACTGGCTATTTACCCCAAAGATACAAATGTAGGGTTCAGAAGGGGTACGTGCACTGCAATGTTTGTAGCAGTAATGTCCACAATAGCCAAACTGTGGAAAGAGCCAAGATTTCCATCGACAGATGAATGGATAAAGAAGATGTGGTGTGTGTGTATATATATATACACATACATATATATACATATATATACACATACATATATATACAAATACATACATACATATACATACACATATATACATACATATACATACACATATATACATACATACATATACATACATACATATACATACATATACATACATACATATACATACATACATACATACATATATACATACATATATATACACACACACAACGGAATATTATGCAGCCATCTAAAGGAATGAAATCTTGCCATTTGCAACCACATGGATGGAACTGGAGGGTATTCTGAGCAAAATAAGTCAATCAGAGAAAGACATGTATCATTTGACCTCACTGATATGAGGAACTCTTAATCTCAGGAAACAAACTGAGGCTTGCTGGAGTGGTGGAGGGTAGGAGGGATGGGGTGGCTGGATGATAGACATTGGGGAGGGTATGTGCTATGGTGAGCGCTGTGAATTGTGTAAGACTGTTGAATCATAGACCCATACCTCTGAAACAAATAATACATTATATGTTAAAAAAAAAAAAAAAAGAAGATAGCAGGAGAGGAAAAATGAAGGAGGGGAAATCAGAGGGGGAGATGAGCCATTAGAGACTATGGACTCTGAAAAACAAACTGAGGGTACTAGAGGGGAGGGGTTAACCTGGTGATGGGTATTAAAGAGGGCATGTTCTGCATGGACATGGTATTATATGCAAACAATGAATCATGGAACACTACATCAAAAACTAATGATATAACGTATGGTGATTAACATAACAATAAAAAAGATAAAGTATCAAACAAAAATCATAGAGGAATATAATAAGTGAGCTGAAAAATTCAGTAGAGGAGTTCAAGAGAAGACTGGATGAAGTGGAAGAAAAGATCAGTGAACTCAAAGAACAATGAGAAGCAAAAAGAAAAAAAAACTGCAGTGAAGATAGCTTAAGGGATTCATGGGACATCATTAAGCAGACCAATTTTCACATTATAGGAGACCCAGAATGAAAAGACAGAAAGAAAAGGGCAAAACACTTGTTTGAAGAAATAATGGTTAAAAACTTCCCTAACCTGAGGGGAAAAAAGAAAATCCAGATCCAGGAATCTCAGAGAGTTCCAAATAAGATAAATTCAAAGACTCACACTGGGATACATTATAATTAAATTGTCAAAAGTTAAAGACAAGGAGAGAATCTTAAAAGCAACAAGAGAAAAGTAACTATTTACAAGGGAACCCCTACAAGACTATCAACAGATGTTTTAGGAGAAACTTGGAGACCAGAAGGAGTGGTGCAATATATTCAAAGTGCTAAAGGACAAAAACTTTCCAACTGAGAATACTCTACCTGGTAAAGTTGTCCTTCAAAATTGAAGGAAAAATAAAAAGTTTTGCAGACAAGCAAAAGCTAAAGGAGTTCATCACCACCAGAGTGGACTTACAAGAAATGATAAAGGGAGTTATTCAAGCTGTATAAAAAGGACACTAGTTGGTAACAAGAAAAGATAAAAGCATAAATCTCATTGGTAAAGGTAAATATATAATTTAGAATATTCTAATGTTGTAATAGAGGTATGTGCATATAAATCTAATATGAAAGTGAAAAGACAAAACTCATAAACTATACCTCAATAATTTGTTAATACAAAGGTAGGGCTTTATGTGTTTAAATGTAAGTTGCTATCAATTTAAAATAGACTGTTATAAACATTTGATGTTTTATATAAGCTTCATGATACCTGCAAAGCAAAACCTATAATAGATACACAAAAAACAAAATTAAATAATTCTAAGTATACCACAACACAAAATCTTAAAATCACAGAGGAAAAGAGCAAGAGAAAAAGGAGCAAAGGAACTGTAGAATAGCCAGAAAACAATTAACAAAATGACAACAGTATCTATCATACCTACCACTAATTACTTTAAATGTAAATGGATGAAATTCTACAATAAAAAGAGTGGCTGAATGGATGAAAAACAAGAATCAACTTCCACCTGAAAGAGTTTCACTTCAGCTTTAAGGACACACACAGATGGAAAACAAAGAAATGGAGAAAGATATTCCATGCAAAAGGAAACCAAAAGAAAGCAGAGGTAGCCATACTTATTATATAAGGATAAAGAGGTCAATCCAACAAGAGGATATAACATTTGTATATATGTACCCAACATAGGATTACCTAAATATATAAAACAAATATTAACAGACCTGTAGGGCAAAATAGACAATACAGTACAGTAATGCTGAATTTAATACACTGCTTTCAACAATGCATAGATCATCGAGACAGAAAATCATCTAAGGAAATATAGTACTTTAACTATACATTAGGAACAAAATACAATTAGACCAACTAGACCAAAAAGACATTTATAGAATATTCCATCCAAAACCAGAATACACATTCTTCAAGGGCACATGGAACATTTTCCAAGATAGATCGTATGATAGGCCATAATACAAATCTTAACACATTTGAGAAGACTGAAATCATACCAACCATCTTTTCTGATCACAATGGTATGAATCTAGAAATCAACAAGAGGGAAGTGAGAAGATCTAGAAATATGTGGAAACTAAACAACACACTTCTTTGACCCAGTGGTTGTTTAGAAGAAATCAGAATGAAAGTAACTGATCCAGAAACATATGAACATAAAAACACAATATTAAATATTATGGGATGCAGCAAAAGCAGTTCTAAAATTTATAGCAATAAATGCATATAATAAGAAGTTAGATCAAATAAACTAAGTTTACACCTCAAGGAACTAGAAAATAAGAAAAAGTTAAGCCCAAAGTTAGCAGGGGGAAGGAAATACTAAGGATGAGACTGGAAACAAATGAAATAGAGACCAGAAAAAAAGAATAGAAAAGATAAACAAAATGGACAAATCTTTAGCTAGACTAAGGAAAAAAAAGACTCAAAAATGAAAGGGGAGACCATGTCGCTGATACTATAGAAAGACATAAAATCATATGAGACTACTATGAACAGTTAAATGCCAACAAATTACATAACCTAGAAGAAATGGATACATTTTTAGAAACACACAATTTACCAAGATGGAATCAGGCAGAAAAAGAAAATCTGAACAGAGCAATGATGCATAAAGAGATTGAATTAGTAGTCAAGAAACTCCCAGTAGGAAACTTGAGGACCAGATGACTTCCCTGGAGAATTCCAAACATTTAAAGAATAATTAACACCAACCCTCCTCAAACTGTTCCAAAATATTGAGGTGGAGGGAGCACTTTCACACTCATTCTATGAGGCCAGATACCCAAACCAGATAAGGATACCACAAGAAAAGAAAACCATAGATCAATATTTCTGATGAATATAGATATAAAAGTTCTCAACAAAATATTAGTAAACTGATTGATTTAGTTAACTAACAAATTCAAGAACACAATAGGAGGATTATATACCATGACTAAGTGGGATTGATCCCTGGGATGCAAGAATGGTTCAACATACAAAAATCAATAAATGTACTACATTATATCAATAAAATGAAAGATTAAAATTGCACAATTGCTTTAATAGATGCAGAAAAACCTTGTGATAAGATACAACATCCTTTCATGATAAAACCCCCTAACAGATTTAGTATAGAAGAAACCTACCTAAACATTATGAAGGCCATATACAACAAACTAACAGTTAACATTATACTTAATGGAGATCAATTCAAAGTGTTTTCCCCTAAGATCAAGAACAAGGAAAAGATGCTCACTCTCACCAGTCCTATTCAATATATTCCTGGAAGTTCAAGCCGGAACAATTAGGCAAGACAAAGAAATAAAAGGCATCCCAATAGGAAAGGATGAAATAAATTTTTTTTTCCCTGAAGATAGGATCCTGTATGTAGAAAATCACAAAGAATCAGTCAAAAACTGTTAATCAATTTTAGTTAAGTGGCAGGATACAAAATCCACATAGAGAAATCAATTGCATTCATTTGCACTGACAATGACACATCTAAAAAAGAAAAATCATTTCATTCACAATAGTATCAAAAACAATAAAATACTTAGGAATAAAGTTAACCAAGGAAGTAAAAGATCTATACAATGAAAACTATAAAACTTAGTGGTAAAAAATCAAAGACACAAACAAATGGAAAGACATCCCATGTTCATAGGTTGGAAAAATGTTGTTAAATGTCCATACTACCCAAAGCCATTTATAGATGCAATGGAATCCCCATCAAAATAACTAGGCAGTCTTCACAGAAATTGAAGAAACAATCCTAAAATTTGTGTGGAATCACAAAAGACCCCAAATAGCCAAAGCAATCCTATAAGAAAAGAACAAAGTTGTAGGTATCGTGCTTCTAGATTTCAAACTATACTACAAAGCCATAGTCATAAAAACAGTATGATACTGGCACAAAAATAGACACATTGACCAGTGGAACAGAATAGAAAGCCTGGAATCAAACCCTGGCATATACAGTTAACTAATATTTGACATGGGAATCAAGAATATCTAATGGGGAAAGAATATCTCTTCAATAAGTGGTGCTGGGAAACTGGAGAAACACATGCAGAACAACAAAATTGGAACCCTGTCACATACCACTCACAAAAATTAACTATAAATGGATCAAAAACTTAAACATAAGACCTGATAACATAAAACTTTTGGAAGAAAACATAGGAAAGAAGTTCACTGACATAAGTTTTGGCAAAATTTTGGAGGCATGATGTTAAAAGCACAAACAAAAGAAAAGCTTTCAACAAATGGGAATACATCAAATTCAAAAGCTTATGCATAGCAAATGAATCAGTGAATGAAAAGGCAACCTACAGAATGGGAGAAAATACTTGCATATCTTATAGCTCATAAGGGTTGATATCTAAAATATATAAAGAACACATACAACTCAATAGCAAAATAACCAATTTGTTAAAAATGGGTAAAGGACCTGTATAGACATTTTTCAAAGAAAACCTACAAATGGCCAACAGGTCATCACTAATCATCAGGAAAATGTAAACAAAAACCACAATAAAATATTACATCATTTCTATTAGGATGGTTATCTTCAGAAAAAAAATGATATAACAAATGTTGGCTAGGCTGTAGAAAAGAGGGAAACTTTGTGCAATGGTGGGAATGTAAATTGTTGCAGTCACTATGGAAAACGGTATGGAGGTTCCTCAAAAATTAAAAAATAGAACTACCATTTGATCTGGCAATTTTACTTCTGGGTATATATCCAAAGGGAATGAAATCACTATCTTGAAAAAATTTATACCCCTGCATGTTCATTGCAGCATTATTTACAATAGTTAAGACACGGGTATAACCTAAGTGTCCATTGACAGATGAATGGATAAAGAATATATATACATACATTTTGTGTATGCACACATATACAGAAATATTATTCAGCCATAAAAAAGTAGGAAATCCAGCGTGGGTGGACCTTATGGTAAGTGAAATAAATCAGAGAAAGACAAATACTTTGTGATCTCACTTATATGTAGAATCTAAAAAAGAAAGCATGTCATAGATACAGAGAACAGATTGATGGTTGACAGATTTGGTGGGTGGGAGAAATGAGTGAATGGCACGAAAAGGTACAAACTTCCATTTATAAAATAAAGTCATTGAAATGTAATGTACAGCATGGTAACTAAGTTAGTGCTGCATTGTGTATTTGAAAGTTGTCAGTAGTGTAGATTTTAAAGTTCTCATCACAGGGAAAAAGTTATAACAATTGTGGTGATGATTAAACTGAGTGTGCTAATCATTTTACAATATATAAGTGTATGAAATGCCATGTTGTACAACTAAACCTCATGCAATGTTATATGTCAAGTATATCTCAATAAAACTAGGATAAAAAGAAAAAAATCAATGGATGACAATGTAGAAAGAACACTTGATGCAGTTCCTTATTGATTATGTGTAGGTACCTTCATTGTTGAATAATCATATTTTTTCTCTTCCTGGGCTCTTTGGAGGAAGGAGAATAGGAGTTAAGACCTATGTGTTCTGAAAAATCACACCTTGAGAAGTGTGCCTCAAACTGACCACCAGAGAAGAAAGAGGGAAGGAAAAAGACTTCAAGAGAAGAAGAGGTAAAGGGATAGAGGAACCAGTAGTAATGAAAGCAATGAATGAGTTAAGGGGAGAGGATGCATTCTGGATAAATAATACAAATGATAGTAGTTATAATCATGACAAATTAAGCATGATAAGTCTAAGAATATTATTGGGGGAAACAACCACATTTATATAGCCACAGAGAAAGAGAAAACCAAAACAAAAAATTCAGATATCTTTTTTAATCACAGAGGGACTTCATACCTTTCAACGTGTGGTACTATTTGTAGTTTTCTACCAGGTCTAATGAAATATACCAAATCAGCATCTTTAAAATTGGAGATTATCTAAGTGTGTGTGTGTGTGTGTGTGTGTGTGTGTGTATAAATATATATAATTTCCATTCCTGTTCCACAGAGGATTTAAGGTACTTGAGTCAATATTTACATTTCATTTCTGGCCCTAACTAAAGTCTCTGTGATTTTTTAGGTCTTTGGAAGGTACTTCACACATTCAGCTGCTCAGAGAAAACTATCAATATTTGCCATAGAGAAGAGAAAGAAGGTTGGAGGAGTTATGCAGAGTCAAATACATCTGGCAGCCTTAGCACAATGTATAGCTGCCAATTTTATATTTTATGATTAAAATTTTTATGATTTGAGAAATTATTTGTAAAGACTTGTAAAGCTACAGATAATAAATTTATCTGCACATTGAGTAAATAATTGTCATTTAAATGACGCTGTTCTTTTATAATACTTACCAAGCTTTTTTTCCCCAATAACAAAAACATTTGCTATTTTATTCATTTGTTTACTACCCTTGTTCCTATACTAGACTGTAAGCTCCATAAAGACAGGGACCATGTTTTCATTCACAACTGTAAACATAGAAAAGTACCAAGTACTCAATAAATATATAATCAATACATGAATTAAAAACTTGTTTAATTGGTAGGACTTTGAAAATCAAATATAGTTATCATACTTAGATTGTCAAAGTGAAAAACTCATTTCTGGAAATCTCCACTTTAGAACATTATTCATGTTCTCTGAGATGTCAGTAGCTATATAGAGGGTCTTGTGCCTGATTACGACTTGAGTATGAAAATTTAGGGCATCGTTAACTCCCTTGTCAATCTTTTATAAAATATAGTTAACACTAAGTCAGGGTTGGTACATTGACCCTCAAAATTTTAGGAACTCGATGCTAAGTTGTTTAAAACATTTTCACTGAAAAGTTTGTATTTTGTTGAAGTTAGGCATTCAAACACTTCTTTTCTCCATAGCTAGTATACTCTTCTTGTTATATGGTTGGCTAATGGTTAAAAAGGACTGGCACATGTCTGACAACTCCTTTCCCAGTTTCCAGCCACTCTTAGTAAAGGTAATGCATAAAGAATAATGCTTAACCCTAAGATCCCTTAAATACCCTTCTACTCATCTGAAATACTAAGTCTATCATCCCAGGTGCCCCTGTTAGCTGAGGATCCTGGGGACTAGGACCACTGACTGATCTAGTGCTGATTTCTCAGCTTAGAGTCAATTTCCCTCTCCACAAATATCATTATTGTTAAAGTGCTATTCTGGGCTGTTTTGGAGATATTTGGCAATTTTTTGGTGTTAGGAAAATTTTCCTAAAGCTTGGAAATAAGGGAAAAAAGTAATTGCAAGTCTTTTCAATATCATGTTAGAAAGGTGCTTCTCAAACTTTAATGTGCACCCGAATTACCTTGTGATATTTTTAAAATGTAGATTGACTCCACACATCTGGGGTGGGAACCCACAATCTGAATTAACAGCTCTCGGATGATGGCAGTGGGTCTGGATAACGTTACACATTTTGAGTAGCAAGGTGGAAGGTCAAATTGTTGAAAGCTCTTGTGAACGGCCATGTCACTTCCTAGGGCAGTGGTTCTCAGACATTGTTGCACATTAGAATCAGCTGGGGAGGTTTTAATAATCTTGCTGCTCAGGTTTTACCCAGTTTCCAATTAAGTCAGACTATTGGGGGGTAAGACCTAGTTATCAGTGTTTTTTTAAAACTCCCCAGCTGTTTCTAATATGCTCTAAGGGAATATAGCTTTGTTTGCACCACTGATTAGGGCCATTTTACAGTTCTGTAAACTGGTAAGGTGTGATGGTTTTATTGCCCTGTAGGATTTTAACCAGTTTTGTGTCTAATTTGGTACTCAGTTCAGCTTTTCTATTTTTCCTACTAAAAAAAATTCAGTTCTTAAATTTTATTTGGAACTGCCCTTTCTTCTTGCCAGTTCCCTCATTAATGAATTAAAACTTCGACACATAATGCTTTGATGGTTTTTGTTTTATCCAGTCTATTAACATAATTACTCAGCTAGTAGCTACATTTTCTCTTTTGTTTGAGCAGCAGCCAGTGTGTTTTGGAAGTTAGTAATGAATATAAATAAATCCATTTGGGGTCTCTCTAAACCTTCTAGCATACTTGGTTCAACCCTCATCAAACCAACAATTAATTACTGGTTCAGTAATTGTTGACATACTTTATCTTAAAGTACATTTCTGGAGATCATATTTACACTCTGACCTGTGCCAATTCACTATCATTTGGAAGATAGCTCCCTCTTTTATTTACAGGAGAATTGCTACCACATAACCATCAGCTGGCCTGGACTTGGAGTTGTTTTCCTACAGTGGGGATGAGTTGGCTCTACTCCACCCCCACTTTTTTCCCAGCTTGTCCTTGACTGATGGTTCCCATTTCCAGGATGTCAGGCCAGGGTCTAAGGGATTGCCTGCAGCAAAGTAAATTGGCCCACTTAGGGATCAAACCTGTGAACTTGGCTTCATCAGCACACTAATCCTAGCAGAGGCATGAGCCTGCCATTTTATCAGCTGATTGATTTCACTAAAAGCTATGATACTGAAATTGTTCTGCTTTTCAGCTAAAGAAACATTGTGTTAGAGATGGTAAAACACTGTGATAGAGAGGAGTTTAAAAAGTGTATTATAAAATTTAACATTTAATGAAAAATAGCTAAAAGAATATGTGTATTAAAAATAACCTCATAGAAGGGCCTTTAACCTAAAATGAATTCATATTATCCCCTTTTTATTTTTTATTATTTTTTTCCAGATTTGAGAGTGAGTGAGTGAGCAGGGGGAGAGGCAGAGGAAGAGGGAGAGAGAGAATCTCAAGCAGACTACCCACTGAGCATGGAGCCTGATGCAAGGCTCTACCCCACGCCCCGAGCATGACCCTAGCTGAAACCAAAAGTCTTGACGCTCAATCCACTGCGCGACCCAGGTGCCCTATCCCCTCTTTTTAGACCTCACCTTTAATATGGTCTTTCCACTTTAAAAAACAAACTATATTTTATCTACATAACTACATTTATTTTTATAATGCACAGTAAATATGTAAATATTAAGGGTGACCATAAAGTAATGATATTTCTCAAAAGTTTTTCTCTCTAGTTTTGTCCTTCTTAAAGGTTGGCCACCTATTCTGAAGATGTTGTAATCACCTAAAATATTTTTTGATAATTTTAGATAAGAAAAATATTTTATTTGGAACTGACTTTATGTGATCCATTCTTTGAATGTCGTCTACCATGACAAATCTTATTGTTTGGGATGTATTTGATTATAGGAATTAACTGGGAGTCACCTTAAGTCAAATCTGTTGAAGTTGTGGATTTAAATTATTTTAATTAAGTATAGAGAAGATATGTGATGTGATATTAAATAACAAAGATGCTTTCTGAAGTGGCTTATAAGCTGGTTCTTGAGGGTTCTTCCCAAAAGGTAGTTTCAAAAGGTTTCAATATAATGGGAAAGTTAATGAAGTAAGTAAAATCTGTCATGGTGACTATACTACGAAGGACATTATTTCAGACATTAACTTTCTGAAAGTATACTTTGTTCTGTTTTTAACTCCTTATCCATAGGTACAATATTTTAGCACTTTTTTTAAAGGTAGTTTTGACAAGAATGGTTCTAATAAATTTTTCCTTTAATTGATTATTTTAGAAGAAAAATATCCACATACTAAATCTCAGAAAGGGAGCCATAGAAAGATAGCATTTTACATTTTAATGAACAATTGGGTTTCATTTCATAATGTGTAAATACACATTATAGTTTTGTACATTTTATTCTCATGACTATGAAATCACACCTCTTATGCATCCTCCATGTACCATAAGCAAATGCTTATGATGAATGAATTGGTATGTGAATTCACTTTATATCAGAACTTTAGGTATTAATCAAATGGTTAGCTTCAATGTCTTTTAGGATTAGAATTATTAACTCTTAAAATATAATTAATCATATGATATAAAGAATATATCAAGTCATATTTTCCCTCTAGCAGTGAAAACAATTGCCTTCCTCTAGCATAATAAAATTAAACAAACAAACAAAAAAACAATTGCCTTTTTCAAAGTATTAACTGCCATCAATGAAATCCGAACTCATCAACTAACTAAACAGGGTATTTCATAGAGAACACAGGCCAAAGCTGGCAGAGTATAGTAAGCTGAGCTGAGATCTCAAAAAAACACTTCTTATTTTCCTCTACTTAGATCTCTTCCTCCTATTTTGGTAACAGTATCCCTTATTTCCTCTGAAAAATGATCTGTCACTCACTGGTCACTTTCAGTCAAAGGGACTGGGGACAAATCTGGGCATAATCATCTCGTCAATCAGAAGATTCTATCAATACAAACTATAATAATTGGCTCAGGGGTGGGTCTGCAACTGAAGCTGAGCCAAGAAGATTCCACTCCAGAATTTGTCAGACATTTTGGGCATAAGGTATTTTGCATCTGGATTAGCTGAGTATTTGAAATAGAATCTTAAAGCTACTCCTTGGCCATCTATGATACCATCAGGAAACCCAGTGAGAAAAATGCCATTCCCAGAAAAGCATGCCTGAGAGCAGCAGAAATATTACTGATGTCCTTGGGAACTTAGGTGCAACTCTGCCAATGGCTGCCTTAGCCTGCCTTCATTTAAAAAGCAATGCATTCCATTTCTGAATAAAGTAGCTTGAGCTGGAGTGCTATCATTGGCAACCAAGAGCCTTGGCTATTAACAAGTAGGTAATAAAATCATGATTTATTTACTGGTCATTTTATTACTCGTTTTTAAGTTAAGCACTTAAAGCCTATTCATTTTGATAATGGAAAAAATTTAATGAAGACTAAACAGTAAATTTTATGGAAGCCTAATTCATTTGCTTGTCAGTCAACAACATTCATTAATTGCATCCAATACAGCTAGAAAAGAAATAGGAGTGTTTTTTTTATAATGCCGAGAGATAGAAACAAGAAAAACATACAGAATGAGATCATAAAACCAAGGGTACAATGTACTTTAGAGAATATTTCAGCATGTACTGGGAAGTTACAGTAAATTATCACTAACAGCCCTCCTATGAGGTTCTGTAACTTTAAAAAAAAATTCTAAAATGATAGACAAATGCAATTATATTAAACATAATATATAACTAAATTTAGGTATAAGTGATCAGAATTTTGTGGAAATAGTTTTAAAGATGATAAGCATTCAGCTGGATTTTGAAGGAGGAAGAGACTTGAGTTGTTAGAGAAATTATTTTTTTTCCATATTATTTAAAGTTCTCTTATTACAGTTTCACCTTTCATAGATTGCTATATTATTAGAGTATCTAAAGTTACGAATATTCTGCTTAAATAGTTAATGTATACTTTCATCTAGAATACTGCTATTTTAATTTGGCTTATAAGGGAAGATTCTTGAGCTACAAAATATAAACAACATTAGATGGATATCGAGATATAAGTGAAGGTGGAAATTGTAGAGAAAAGTAATAATAATATTCACAGAAGTGTTTCTTCAACAGGGATTCATGGAGCTTGTGAAAATGATATGATTAAAGACCCTACCCTGTTACTCCCGTTCAATAAGTCTGGGATGTGTTCCCAGCATTTTTATGTAAAGCCTCACAGATGATTCGGATGAATAACATTGTTTGATGAAGACTGGGCCAGAGATAACTCAACAACTTGGGTTAACCCTCATATTCAGCAATGCTACTAGATGTAGGTGTAGAATGCCCCAAATTATGATTTTGTGGCACCTGCAAAAAGTGCTTCATGATCATATGCATATTAGTACAGTAAAACTATACCAAAAAAAAAAAAACAGTTTAACAGTTTAATCCTGTATGAAACCTTTTAGTAATGTTATACTAATTATCATCCTACTGAATTAGTTTCCACAGAAACAGATATGAATAGAAACTCATGTTAGGAGTTCTCAAATAGAGCTATGCTGACTTAAAAATTAAGGTATTTTTCAGTTAACCACTTTTAACCTAGCAACTCCATCATTAACTGTAGGGCCAAGATACTTTGAAAGATATTTACTCTAGTACTCTTTTCTCTTCCGTAAGTATGCACTTTTGAATTAGCCACTGGAACGTAATCTTCAGTGTCAAAATGTCTAGAAAGACATTCAAGAAAAGCAAACTTACAATTGCTTCTCTCAACTTTTGGTTAACAGAATAAGTCAGGGTATTAAAAAACAACATATTCCCCAAAGAACACACAGGTAGAACACAACGTGTTTAAAAACGTAATTAAAACGGGTCAAGGTTTTTTTTTGGTTGTTAATATGTTTAATTTAAAACCAATTTTTATTGCATAACAGTTTGTGATTTACTTACTACATTAGAAATATATGACTTTTAAAGAGATACACGTAATGGATCAAAACTCACAGGCAAGAGACTGGGTATTTCTGAAATGTCAGGGAAGTGACATGGGAATGGGTTAGGAACAGACTTACACTCCCCAGATAGAAAAAATCTCAACACTTCCTACCAGCAATACTTCCCTGTTCTCTTGTCCTTGATGCAGTATTATGTAGTGTTTCAAAGCACCAGGTTTTGAAGTTTCTGCCATGGTCAGGTTTCGTGTGGGTTGCTTCTATGTATCTCTAGGTCTTTGTGCGCTATGTGGTGTGTGTGTATGTACGTTCCAGCTTTGCACAGATGTTTGTTATAGTTTTCTGGGTGCCTGTGAATAAAGGTGATGCTATATTTCCTGCTGTCCAACAACTTCTATAAAAGCGGTATAACTTCAAAGCACTATTTCTGGAGTATATAGTTCTTCCTTTTTGAGGAAATGAAAAATTTTGGAATCTGATCAGTTTTTATCATTGTGTTGAATTTTTTTAATCTTTGCAACTCAGATACTATTAATCAGGGCTTTACCGTATTTTAGAACTTCCAAGAAAGTCATAGACTTTCAAATGTTCAATATTGTTGGTAGTATTATAAAATGATAAAAGCAGGCCTACATATGGTAAAAATATAATTTGCTAATGTAGTACATATGATATTGTGGTAGTATATTACCCGAATGTTCATTTTAATTCTATTGCTTTTTATTGATGCCTGGCTATTTTTTAATGGGATAGACCGTGCTAATGTTTCATCATCCTTCCACTGCTTCACTTCTAAATTTGTCTAAATCCGCTTCTAAACCTAGACTGTTTATTCCAATGTAATATTCACTTTCAAATAATTGTCTTTAAATAGCTTGATATTCGTCCTCTACACACACACACACACACACACACACACACACACAATATCACACACTACACACACACACTATTTGAAATCCTGGCTATAATGAAGAATAACAGGATATAATAAGAAGAACTTGAAAAGCCCTACCAGGCTATTGCCAGGTCTCTTAGACATTCTGAAGGTTTCTTTTAGCATTTTGTTGTTTTCAAAGTCCAATTTTCCTGAAATATTTTCTATAACTGAATACCCCCATACCATAGGAACTGTAAACCATAATCTCTAATTTAGCACCATTTTCTGATCTATACATCATTGTTTACATTAAGCATGATATCTTTGGCAATCAATTTTAATGGGCAGGTATTAACTTTCAATAGTGGCCTACATATAAATGACAGTGATGAAGAGCATTGCAACAGAATGCTCCTAAATTAATCTGCCAGTTTGACCCAGTAACCAACCTGCATACTAAAACACTGATGTGAATTGAAAATAAAATAACTGCACTTGACAGATATAATAGTTTAAGTGATTTCAAATTAACCACATCCCACTGACCGCAAGTGAAGAATGTGTGCTTTCCCCTGCAATGAAACATGCTCTGGGGGCTCATTATACAGAGTGGAGTAAGTAAATCCAGAGCAGAGTAATTGATGCTGGAGAAGAGAGAGTGACAGCTACTTAATGATTCTCAAATTTATACATAAAGATATCACAAGCATTTCATAGGTTATTTCTCTCTTTTCAATTTTGGGACATTATAAGCTTAAAACTGGACTGTGTTGTAATTTTAAACATGATATAGGTCTTAAAAATTAATCACGACAAAGACATTCAGTGCTTCAGGTAAACAACAAATAAGAAATGCCCTTTTGCATTAAAAAAAAAATTCTTGGTTCTCTTCTATTCCTCTAAGAACTCATGTAATAATTATTATCCGAATTGGTAAGCCTCCTTAGTTTTTATATTAAAAGTATAAAAATCTTATTTAATGCACATGTTGCTGTATACATTTTACTTCTGTTTTTAGGGAGTGCAAGTATCGTCAAAATATTATTTTAAAAAATGGAAATACTGAAATATTTAAAAATGAAACCAAAATAAGATAGTCAATCAAAAAAAAAAAACCAACTAACTTCAAGTTCATGCTGAGGAACACATGAGTAGTTGAATAAATGAAACCTTCAGTCTTCCATTTCACCTAATGAAAATATAGTTGGCAGCAGAATATCTATTCAGAAAATTAAGTTAACAGGGCTATTTGGTTTATTCAATCAGGCACAATTTCTCAGGAGTTAGGTTTTACCATTCATTTCTAAAATACAAATAGTTATTTTTACTGACTATGAAAAAATGGTACAACAAAATTTGCTCTTAATGAACATGGGATGTAAAAGACATTGATATATAATTTTTATTTTTTATTTTTATTTATTTTTTTAAAAGATTTTATTTATTTATTTGACAGAGAGAGACACAGTGAGAGAGGGAACACAAGCAGGGGGAGGGGGAGAGGGAGAAGCAGGCTCCCCGCAGAGCAGGGAGCCCGATGTGGGACTCGATCCCGGGACTCCAGGATCATGACCTGAGCCGAAGGCAGTCGTTTAACCAACTGAGCCACCCAGGCGCCCCTATAATTTTTTATTTGATTTAATTACTCCCTGAGAATTGACTTTCAGGCATTTTCAGTTCATGGCCAAATTTATCTACTCTCATTAGACCACTGGAACAGCATATGTGTGCCTATGATTGTTCTTTTCCTCTTTCATTCAGTAAGTAGTAATTGGTTCTTAGTATTTGCTAGCTCCTCTGCTAAATATTTGAGGACAAGATATACTGAAATATTTCCTCTAGCTTTGAAGAGAAAAATCCTATTGGTGTAGCAGTGAACTTGGTATAATAGAGAAATACTCCCACAGATGTTGGGAGCCCAGAGGATGACATGCCAATTAATTTTTGAAAAAGTTGGTTTTTGGAAGGGTTGAAGGCTCAGATGAGCAATCTAGGAGAAGAGAATATGTGGGGGCATTCTAGAGAGAAGGACAGGATATGCAAAGGCACAGAGTTAGCAGAGTATATAATCCATTTGGAAAACCAAAAGTGCATGGGTAACATAACATATGGAGCTGTGTGGAGGTGAGAAGGCCAGAAAGAGAGGTAAGGTAAAGAAGGAACTTAAAATTGGTTTTCTGAAGATTTTTTTTAAGATTTTATTTTTAATCAATCTCTACAACCAATGTGGGGTTCGAACTCACTACCCTGAGATCAAGAGCTGCATGCTCCACTGACTGAGCCAGCCAAGCACTTGATTGTCTGAGGAATTTTTAAAGCATATATTCATTCATTCACATTCGAGCATTTATTTATATGCCATGCAATGTGCCTGGCACTGGAGACACAATGACAAACAAAAAAGGCCTGGGTAACCATATTCATACTGTTCATTATTCATAGGAGAGGCAGATAATATATGTACCTTTACATGAAAATTTCAGGGTGTAATAGAAATACATGGGACAAAAACCCCAGATCAGTCAGGGGATAACAGAAAATTTCCATAGAAAATTAGCATACAAAAAGAGACCTAAAATCTACACGAGGATTAGCCCAATGAATGGGGATGAATAGTGGGGAGAGTGTCCTAAAAGGAGGGAATACTACATGAGAAGGCTTAGAGTCAAGCAGGCATAGTAGATGCTTAGGGAACTGAAAAAATGTTCCGTATGGCTCATGCTTACAGGATTAGTGGAAGAGACAAATGTGACAAGTAAATCCAGAACAACAAGCAGGGATTAGACCATAGAATCCTTGTTAGCATGATAAGGAGTTTGAACCTTTACTTAGCACAGGGAGGGACCTTAAAAAGTTTTTAGGCTGAGGAATGGAAGATGAAAGCTCTTCAAGGCAGCATTATGTATTGGATGGGCTGAATGAGGCAGAAGAGCAATTGTTACTTATACTAGTATTCCCTAGGTAGGAGGTGACAATAACTTTAATTAAAGAAATAATGATGGAGATGAAGAAAAATGAGCAGAATTCTAAGATATAATGGATGAAGAATTGACTGTTTTAGTCACTGATTAGCTATGGAGAAGGGTAGGACTGAGTCCTGGGTTATGCCCAGGATTCTAAATTAAGTAACTGGGAAGATGACTGGGACATTCACATAGATGGGGACAAAAGGGAAGTTTCAGTCATGGACAAATGAGGAGTTTAGTTTTGGATCTGGTGAGCCTGAGGTAGCTGTAAACATAGTGTAAGTGTCCAGTAGGCATTTGGGTATATGAGTTCAAAAATCTGGAGAGACTTACGGAATTGGAAAGGAGCTGAAATTACTATGGAGATGGCAATGGAAGCTGAGAGAATAACATTGTTTCTGGATTCAGATCAAACCTGAAGTAACACCAATAACTTAAGTAAGTAGAGGGGGCCATGAAAGAAACACAATTACTGCTGGAGGTAAGATGAGAACCAAGAGGACACAGACTCACAGGCCCAGAGAAAAAGAGTATTTCAACACCACCAAATGCTACAGAGAAGACTGAGAAAGGAACACTGGATTTACCAATGATGGTCTTGGTAAAAACAGCTTCTATTACATAATACATGGGGATGGATAGTGGGGAGAGTGTTCTAGAAAGAGGGAAGAGCACACGAGAAGATCAGAGACAAGGAAACATAATACATGCTTGGGGAACTGGAAAAAAAAAAAAAAACCTTCTATATGGTGATACTTAAAGGATGAGTGGAAGAGACAAATGTAAAAAATAAATTTGGAGCAACAACCAGAGAGCAATAAATCAATGAGTGTGTGTGGAGTGACTGAAGACTGCAAAGAAAACTCAAAAATCTGTGCTACAAAAGGGGGAAAGAGACAACAGATAGCAGGCATTCCATATGGATCAGTAATATTTAGTGTTGTTTTCCAGGTGAGACAGACTTAAATATGTTTAAATCTTGATGGGAAGGAACCAGTAGAGAAGGCTGAAGAAAAAAGGGTAGACCTATAAGTGTGTGGTTATTGAAGAAGAGAGAGGTGAAGACAGGTAAAGTGAAAGACATGTGCCTGCTTTTAGAGGGGAAATGAGAGGCTAAAAAGAATAGTCACTGTTGGGTTTTGAGCTGAATAGAGATTCCACAGATCATCCTGTGCTGAGAAATGTTGAAGTTCTGACAAACTAGAGTGAAGATGACTTGCTGAACATCCTGAATGTACACCCAATTTCTCAGAGAGGCCATGAATTGAAATTAGGGCTACTCTAGCCCAAGTGTAACAACAGTTCTAGAGTTTACAACTGTAAGTTTAAATAAAAGGGAAAAAAGTGGGGGGCCAACCAAGAAACAGACTCTTAACTATAGAGAACAAACTGATGGTTACCAGAGGGGAGGTGGGTGGGGGGATGGGTGCAATAGATGATGAGGATTAAGGAGTACACTTGTCATCATGGAAACCAGGTGTTGTATGGAAGTGTTGAATCACTAAATTGTGCACCTGAAACTAATATTCCACTGTATGTTAAGTCACTGGAATTTAAATAAAAAATTAAAACGAAAATGGGAAAAGTAAACCTGATATACCAGTAAACCAGTGTCTGTCAGAACAATTCTAAATAAATAAATAATAATAAAAAAAACCTGACATTTTTAAGACAATCTCCATATTTCAACAAGTCAAGATCTATAATGTTAAGAATAGGATAAAGAATTACTAAACATTTGAAGAAACAATAAATACGAAGTGTAAGAATTTAGAACAGATGATAGAAACAAACAGATGACAAAGATGTTGGAACTAGCAGAAAAGGACTTTATTATAACTAAGTTCAGAATTTAAGGAAAAAAGTTGTTTAGTGAGTGACCAGATGGGGGTTCTCAGCAAGAAAAAAAAAAAAAAAAAACCAAAATACAGTACAAAAAAAAATAACATGATGGACTTTTAGTAAGTGACATACAAAGAAAGATCATTGAATGTGAAGACAAGGCAATAGAAATTTTCCAAATTGATGCACAGGGATAAAAAGAAATTTAGGAGATCAATACAGGTTTAATAACATGTTAGAAAATATCAAGCAGCCTAAAATACATGTAATTAAAATTTCAGAATCAGAGGCAATAAGGGTATGAAAATATTTGAAGAAATAATGCCTAAAATTTTAAAAATTTGATAAAAATTATTAAACTTCAGGCTCAAGAAGCTAAACAGACCCCAACCAAAATGCATGCGTATGCACAGGTGCGTGTGAGTGCACACACACACACACACACACACACGGACAACTTAGAGAAATGCTGAAAACCAAAGATAAAAAAAAAATCTTAAAATGTGAAAAAAGAAACATTATGTACTGGAGAACTGATTAAAATACAACTGACTTACCATTAAAAACAATGCAAGCCAGAAGATAAAAAGGAAATGACATAATGTACCTAAAGGAGAAAAAGAACTTATCATCCTTGGATTTTATATACAACAAAATTTTCCTTCAAAATTTCAGAAAATTTCAGACAAAATCTGAGAGAATTTTTACCAGCAAAACGCACTTCAATAAAAAGATATGAAGTTCTTTAGGCTGAAGTGATAGCTGATGAAAACTCAAACCTCTAGGAATAAACAGAGCCAGAATTGGTAACATAGGTAATCACTAAATACACTTCCCCATTACTTAAGTTTTTAAAAACTAGCCTTAAGGAAAAACAATAATATTGTAGAGAGAGGTTTAAAACACTTGTAGAAGTAAAATATGACAACTGTATCAGAAAAGATGGGAGGGGATAAGTAGAAACATTGTTTTACAGTTCTTACCTTATACATGGAAGTTTAATTATAAGAAGATTGTTATAAATTTCACATGAATATTTTAATCCTTAGAGCAACTACTAAAATAAACTAAGAGATATAGCTAAAAAGCCAGTAGAAAAAAATAAAATGGAGTTATTAGTGGTGAACAAAGTAGAGTTGAGGAAAAGATTATTATCAGGGATAAAGAAGGATATTTCATACTAACAAAAGGCTCATCAAGAAAACAATCCAAGGGGGCAGAGCAAGATGGTGGAGGAGTAGGAGACCTGGATTTCGTCTGGTCTCAGGAATTCAGCTGGATAGGGATCAAATCATTCTGAACACCTACAAACTCAATAGGAGATCAAAGAAAAGAATAACAACAACTCTCTGAAGAGAAAAGCGACCACTTTCTGGAAGGTAGGATGTGCGGAGAAGTGAATCCAAGGTGATATTCGGGAGGATAGATGGTGGGGGAGGGGCCTCTGTCAGCGGCTTCTGGCAAGTGATAGAGCCGCAGAGCACAAAATCGGAACTTTTAGAAGTCTGCTCCCCTGAGGGACATTGCTCCGGTGGCTAAGTTGGGGGTGGAACCCTCGTGGGACAGTGTGGTCTCAAGACACTTGGGGTCACAGAAAGACTGGGGGTGCCTGAGTGCAGCAGAGCTCCCAGGTATCTGAGCAGGGAAGCCAGATGCAGAGAGGGAGCCGAGGCAGGGCTCTCAGCTCGGGGTTGTCATAAACCGTGATCCGGGGCACAGTCGGGCCACTGCTCCTCCAGCAGGGACCAAACAAGCAGCAGATCCGGGGAAACTCCCCTTCCTCCCCTGGGAGGAGCGGTGCAGGAGTGCACCACAGGGATCTGCAGGGTTTGGAGACTCCTCATGGGGTCGTGTGCCAGAGATAGAAACACTCGGTCACAGGCTGGGTGAGCATGGAGTGCGGCCGGAGACCAGGGAGATGGGAGTGACTGACTGCTTTTCTCTGGGGGCTCACTGAGGAGCAGGCCCCGAGTTCTTGGATCCTCCGGGGCAGAGATTGGGAGGCCGCCATTTTCACTCTCGGCCTCCAAAGCTGTAGGCAAAGCTTGCAGGGAACAAAAGCTCCCAGGAGCAAACCCCAGCAGATGACTTAGCCTGGACCGGGCAAGGGTGGGGCAATTCCACCTCCAGCAAAGACATTTGGGTACCACCGCAACAGGCCCCTCCCCCAGAAGATCAGCGAGAACAGCCAGCCAAGACCAAGTTTCCCGATCAATGAGAATGGCAGAACTCCAGCGCTAAGAGAATAATGCACATAGAGTCCATGGCTTTTTTACCATGATTCTTTAGTCTTTCAAAGTTAATTTTTTTTAACTGTCTTTTATTTTTTTTTGAATTTTTCTTTTTTCCTTTTTTAACCATCTTATCAATCTCTTTTTTTAAAAACATTTTTATTTTTCATTTTTAGAGTCATATTCTATCCCTTCATAGTAGTTACCCATATTTTTGGCATATATATATATATATATATATATATATATATATATATAAGTTGTTCTCTCTTTAAAATTTTGAGATAGTTTCTTCTAACAGATCAAAATATACCCTAAATCTCTAGTGTATGGTTTTGTTCTACTCCCCTGCCTGATCACATTCTCTGCCTTTTCTTTTTTTTTAATCCTCTTTCTTTTTTCAAACAACTTATCAATTCCTTTTATAAAATTTTTTATAATTTTCATATTTACAGTCATATTCCATCCCTTCATCATATCAACCCTTATTTTTGTACATATATAAGTTTTTCTTTCTTTAAAATTTTGGGAGGCACTTTCTTCTAACAGACCAAAATACACCCAAAATCTAGTGTGGGCCACTGATCTATGTACCAGACTGATCATATTTGATCATATTCTGTTTTTTGTTTTCTTTTGTTCTGTTTTTGTTTGTTTTTATCTTTATCTTTATCTTTTTCTTTTGTTTTCTTTTTTTCTCTCTCTCTCTCTTTCCCTTTCTTTTCCCCCTGCTTCAGGTCTTTTTTGATTTGTTTAGAGTATATTTTCTGGGGATGTTGTTACCCTGCTAGCATTTTGTTCTCTCGTTAATCTATTCTCCTCTGGACAAAATGACAAGACAGAAAAAATCACCTCAACAAAAAGAAAAAGAGGTAGTACCGACTGCCAGGGACCTACTCAATATGGACATTAGTACAATGTCGGATCTAGAGTTCAGATTCATCACTTTAAAGATACTAGCTGGGCTTGAAAAAAGCATGGAAGTTATTAGAGAAACCCTTTCTGGAGAAGTAGAAGAACTAAAATCTAACCAAGTTGAAATCAAAAAGGCTATTAATGAGGTGCAATCAAATATGGGGGCACTAACTGCTAGGATAAATGAGGCAAAAGAGAGAATCAGTGATATAGAAGACCAAATGATGGAAAATAAAGAAGCTGAGAAAAAGAGAGATAAACAACTACTGGATCACGAGGGCAGAATTCGAGAGATAAGCGATACCATAAGACGAAACAACATTAGAATAATTGGGATCCCAGAAGAAGAAGAAAGAGAGAGAGGGAGAGAAGGTATATTGGAGCAAATTATAGCAGAGAACTTCCCTAATTTGGGGAAGGAAACAGGCATCAAAATCCAGGAAGCACAGAGAACCCCTCTCAAAATCAATAAAAATAGGTTAACACCCCAACATCTAATACTAAAACTTATGAGTCTCAGAGACAAAGAGAAAATCCTAAAAGCAGCTTGGGACAAGAGATATGTAACCTACAAGGGTAGAAACATTAGATTGGCAACAGACTTATCCACAGAGACCTGGCAGGCCAGAAAGGACTGGCAGGATATATTCAGAGCACTAACTGAGAAAAATATGCAGCCAAGAATACTCTATCCAGCTAGGCTGTCATTGAAAATTGAAGGAGAGATAAAAAGCTTCCAGGACAAACAAAAACTAAAGGAATTTGCAAACACAAAACCAGCCCTACAAGAAATCTTGAAAGGGGTCCTCTAAGCAAAGAGAGAGCCTAAAAGCAACATAGACCAGAAAGGAACACAGACAATATACAGTAACAGTCACCTTACAGGCAATACAATGGCACTAAATTCCTATCTTTCAATAGTTACCCTGAATGTAAATGGGCTCAATGCCCCAATCAAAAGACACAGGCTATCAGATTGGATTAAAAACAAGATCCATTGATATGCTGCCTGCAAGAGACTCATTTTAGACCCAAAGACACCCCCAGATTGAAAGTGAGGGGGTGGAAAACCATTTACCATGCTAATGGACACCAAAAGAAAGCTGGGGTGGCAATCCTTAGATTAGATTTTAAACCAAAGACTGTAATAAGAGATGAGGAAGGACACTATATCCTACTTAAAGGGTCTATCCAACAAGAAGATCTAACAATTGTAAATATCGATGCCCCTAACATGGGAGCAGCCAATCATATAAGGTAATTAATAACAAAAGCGAAGAAACACATTGACAAAAATACAATAATAGTGGGGGATTTTAACAGCCCCCTCACTGAAATGGACAGATCATCTAAGCAAAAGATCCACAAGGAAATAAAGACTGTAAATGACACACTGGACCAAATGGACTTCACAGACATATTCAGAACGTTTCATCCCAAAGCAACGGAATACACATTCTTCTCTAGTGCCCATGGAACATTCTCCAGAATCGATCACATCCTAGGTCATAAATCAGGTCTCAACCAGTACCAAATATTGGGATCATTCCCTGCCTATTTTCAGACCACAAGGCTTTGAAACTAGAACTCAATCAGGAAAGCCAGAAAGGACTCAAATACATGGAGGCTAAAGAGCATCCTACTAAAGAATGAATGGGTCAACCAGGAAATTAAAGAAGAATTAAAAAAATTCATGGAAACCAATAAAAATGAAAACACAACTGTTCAAAATCTTTGGGATGCAGCAAAGGCAGTCCTAAGAGGAAAGTATAGAACAATACAAGCCTTTCTCAAGAAACAAGAAAGGTCTCAAGTACACAACCTAACCCTACACCTAAAGGAGCTGGAGAAAGAACAGCAAATAAAGCCTAAACCCAGTAGGAGAAGGAAATAATAAAGGTCAGAGCAGAAATCAATGAAATAGAAACTAAAAGAACAGTAGAACAGATCAATGAAACTAGGAGCTGGTTCTTTGAAAGAATTAACAAGATTGATAAAACCCTGGCCAGACTTATCAAAAAGAAAAGAGAAAGGACCCAAATAAATAAAATCATGAATGAAAGAGGAGAGATCACAACCAACACCAAAGAAATACAATTATAAGAACATATTATAAGCAACTCTATGCCAGCCAATTAGATAACCTGGAAGAAATGGATGCATTCCTAGAGATGTATCAACTACCAAAACTGAACCAGGAAGAAATAGAAAACCTGAACAGACCCATAACCACTAAGGAAATTGAAGCAGTCATCACAAATCTCCCAACAAACAAAAGCCCAGGGCCAGATGGCTTCCCAGGGGAATTCTACTAAACATTTCAAGAAGAATAAATACCTATTCTTCTGAAACTGCTCCAAAAAATAGAAATGGGAGGAAAACTTCCAAACTGCTTTTATAAGGCCAGCATTACCTTGATCCCAAAACCAGACAAAGACCCCATCAAAAAGGAGAATTACAGACCAATATCCCTTATGAACATGGATGCAAAAATTCTCACCAAAATACTAGCCAATAGGATCCAACAGTACATTGAAAGGATTATTCACCATGACCAAGTGGGATTTATCCCTGGGCTACAAGTTTGGTTCAACATCCGCAAATCAATCAACGTGATACAATACATTAACAAAAGAGAGAACAAGAATCATATGATCCTCTCAATAGATGCAGAAAAAGCATTTGACAAAGTACAGCATCCTTTCTTGATCAAAACTCTTCAGAGTATAGGCATAGAGGGTACATACCTCAATATCATAAAAGCCATCTATGAAAAACCTACAGCGAATATCATTCTCAATGGGGAAAACTGAGAACTTTCCCCCTAAGGTCAGGAACGTGGCAGGGATGTCCACTATCACCACTGCTATTCAACATAGTATTAGAAGTCCTAGCCACAGCAATCAGACAACAAAAAGAAATCAAAGGCATCCAAATCGGCAAAGAAGAAGTCAAACTCTCACTCTTTGCAGATGATAGGATACTTTATGTGGAAAACCCAAAAGACTCCACCCCAAAACTGCTAGAACTCATGCAGGAATTCAGTAAAGTGGCAGGATATAAAATCAATGCACAGAAATCAGTGGCATTCCTATACACCAACAAGACGGAAGAATGAGAAATTAGGGAATCGATCCCATTTACAACTGCACCCAAAATCATAAGATACCTAGGAATAAATCTAACCAAAGAGGCAAAGAATCTGTACTCAGAAAACTATAGAATACTCATGAAAGAAATTGAGGAAGACACAAAGAAATGGAAAAATGTTCCATGCTCATGGATTGGAAGAACAAATATTGTGCAAATGTCTATGCTACCTAGAGCAATCTACACATTCAATGCAATCCCTATCAAAATACCATCAACTTTTTTCACATAACTGGAACAAATAATCCTAAAATTTGTATGGAACCAGAAAAGACCCTGAATAGCCAAAGGAATGTTGAGAAAGAAAACCAAAACTGGTGGCATCACAATTTTGGACTTCAAGCTCTATTACAAAGCTGTCATCATCAAGACAGTATGGTACTGGCACAAAAACAGACAGATCGATCCATGGAACAGAATAAAGAACCCAGAAATGGACCCTCAACTCTATCTTTGACAAAGCAGGAAAGGATGTCCAATGGAAAAAGGCACTCTCTTCAACAAATGGTGTTGGGCAAATTGGACAGCCAGATGCAGAAGAATGAAACTGGACCATTTCCTTATACCACACACAAAAATAGACTCAAAATGGATGAAAGACCTAAATGTGAGAAAGGAATCCATCAAAATCCTAGAGGAGATCACAGGCAGCAACCTCTTCGACCTTGGCTGCAGCAGCTTCTTGCTAGACACGTCTTCAAAGGCAAGGGAAACAAAGACAAAAATGAACTATTGGGACTTACTTCTGCACAGCAAAGGAAACAGTCATCAAAACCAAAGACAACTGATAGAATGGGAGAAGATATTTGCAATTGACATATCAGATAAAGGGCTAGCATCAAAAATCTATTAAAAAAACTTATCAAACACAACACCCAAAGAACAAATAATCCAATCAAGAAATGAACAGGCATTTCTCTAAAGAAGACATACAAATGACCAACAGACATGAAAAAATGCTCAACATCACTCAGCATCCGGGAAGTACAAATCAAAACCACAATGAGATACCACCTGACACTAGTCAGAATGGCTAAAATTATCAAGTCAAGAAACAACAAATTTTGGCGAGGATGCAGAGAAAGGACAACCCTCTTACACTGTTGGTGGGAATGAAAGCTGGTACAGCCACTCTGGAACACAGTATGGAGGTTCCTCAAAAAGTTGAAAACAGAGCTACCCTATGGCCAGCAATTGTACTCCTGGGTATTTACCCCAAAGATACAAATGTAGTGATCTGAAGGGGCACCTGCACCCCAATGTTTATAGCAGCAATGTCCATAATAGCCAAACTATGGAAAGAGCCTAGATGTCCATCAACAGATGAATGGAGAAATGTGTATATATATGCAGCCATCAAAAATGAAATCTTGCCATTTGCAATGACATGGATGGAACTAGAGGGTATTATGCTAAGTGAAATAAGTCAATGAGAAAAAGACAATTATATGATCTCACTGATATGTGGAATCTAAGAAACAAGGCACAGGATTATAGGGGAAGAGAGGAAAAAATGAACAAGATGAAAGCTGAGAGGGAGACAAAACATAAGAGACTCTTTTTTTTTTAAAGGTTTTATTTATTTATCTGAGAGAGAGAATGGGAGACAGAGAGCATGAGAGGGAGGAAGGTCAGAGGGAGAAGCAGACTCCCTGCCGAGCAGGAAGCCCGATGCGGGACTCGATCCTGGGACTCCAGGATCATGACCTGAGCCGAAGGCAGTCGCTTAACCAACTGAGCCACCCAGGCGCCCCGAGACTCTTAATCATAGGAAACAAACTGAGGGCTGCTGGAGGAAAGGGAAGTGGAGGGATGGGCTAACTAGGCTTTGGACCTTGGGGAAAGTATGTCTTGTAATGAGCACTTATATAAGAGTGAGAATCACAGACCTGTACCCCTGAAACAAATAATACATTATATGTTAATTAATTGAATTTAAAAAAAGTAACATTAAAGACAGAGCTGATGAAAGTAAAAAAACAAAACAAAACAAAACACACAATGAGGTATCACCACACACCTGTCAGGATGGCTAAAATAAAAAATGCAAGGAAAAAGTATTGGTAAAGATGTGGAGAAAAAGGAACCCTGGTGCACTGCTGGTGAGAATGCAAACTGGTACAGCCACTGTGGAAAACAGAGTAGAGGCTGTTCAAAAAACTAAAAATAGAACTACCATATGATCCAGTAATCACACCACTTGATATTTATCCAAATCGTATGAAAACACTAATCTGAAATTATATATGCACCCTTATGTTTATTGCAGCATTATTTACAATAGCCAAATTATGGAAGCAGCCCAAGTGCCCATCAATAGATGAATGGAGAAAGAAGATGTGGTATATATATATTATTGAGCCATCAAAGGAATGAAATCTTGTCACTTTGCAACATGGATGGATGTAGAGAGTATAATGCTAAGCAAAATAAGCCAGTCAGAGAAAGACAAATACCCTGTAATTTCACTCATATGTGGAATTTAAGGGAAAAAAAAAACAAAGGAAAAAAAAGAGAGAAACTAAGAAACAAGACTCTTAGCTACAGATAACAAACTGATGGTTACCAGAGGGTGGTGGGTGGGGGGAATGGGTGAAATAGGTGAAGGAGATTAAGAGTATACTTATCTTGATGAGCACGGAGTAATCACTGTATTGTACACCTGAAACTAATATAACACTGTATGTTATCTACACTGGAATTTAAATAAAATAAAAACAATTTTCAAAAGCACTTAAATATAGGGTAAAAATTAATAGATCTAAGGGGGAAATAGACAACAGTACAATAATAGTAGGAAAATTTAATACTCCACTTTCATCAATGTCTAAATATCTTCCACACAGAAAAAATCAATAAGGAAACATAAACTATACATTAGACTACAAATAGACAAACAGAATATCCTACCCAAAAAGCAAAAGAATACACATTCTTCTGATTCACACATGAAATATTGTCCAGGACAGACACATGTTATGACACAAAATAAGACAATACATGTAAGAAGATTGAAATCATGTCAAATATCTTTTCAAACCACAATGGTATGAAACTGAAAATGAATTCCAAGAAAACTGGAAAAATCACAAATATGTGAAGATTAAACCACATGCTGCTAAATGATGAAAAGAAATAAGAGAAATCCATAAACACCTTGAGAGAAATGAAAATAAGAACATATGATACCAAAACTCATGGAATACAGCAAAAACAAGGGAAGTTCATTGTGATGAATGCCAACATAAAGAAAAACAAGATCTCAAATAAATATAACTTTACACTTCAAGGAGCTAGAAAAAGAAGAACACATGGAACCCCAAGTTACTAGAAATAAAGAAGTAAAGATCAGAGCAGAAATAAATGAAATACCAAAAAGACAATAGAAAAGATAAATGAAAGTAAGGGCTATTTTTTTTTTTGAAAACATGAACAAAGTAGACAAATTAGCCTAATTCATCAAGGAAAAAAAAGTGGTCTTAAATATTTTAAAAATTAGAAATTCAAGGGGACATTACAATTTGCTACTACAGAAATACAAAGGGATAAGAGACTAAACAATAAACAATTGTATGCCAATAAAAAAAAAATCGGACAACCTAGAAGAAATGTATAAGTTCCTAATAACATACAACCTTCCAAAATTGAATCAGGAAGAAATAGAATATCTAAACAGACCATTTGCTAGTAAAGAGTTTAAATTGGTAATTAAAACTTTCCCAATAGGGGCACCTGGGTGGCTCAGTCAGTTAAGCATCTGCCTTTGGCTCAGGTCATGATCCTGGGGTCCTGGGATCGAGTCCCACTGAGCAGAGAGCCTGCTTCTTCCTCTGCCTGCCACTCCCCTGCTTGTGCTCTAACAAATAAATAAATACAATCTTAAAACAGAACAAAACAAAACAAAAAAACCTTCTCAATAAAGAAAAGTCCTAGACCAGATAGTTTCACTGGTAAATTCTACCAAACATTTAAAAATGAATTAATACTAATTCTTCTCAACTTTTCTAAAAAATAGAAGTGAGAACACATCTAAACTCATTTTACAAGGTCAGCATTTCCCTGATACCAAGACCAGGAAAGGATCTTACAAGATAATTATAGGCCATATCCTTGATGCACATGGATGCAAATAACCTCAACAAAGTATTAGTAAACCAAATTCAACAATATATTCAAAGGATCATACATTATTAAGTGGGATTTATTCCAAGGATGCAAGGATGGTTCAATGTCCACAAATCAATATGATACAGCACATTAATGAAAGATAAAAATTTTATGCCCATCCTGATACAGAAAAAGCATTTGACAAAATTCAACATGGATTCAACATTAAGACTATCAACAAAGTAGCTATAAAGAAAACATACCTCAACATGATAAAAATCTATATATGACAAACTCCAGATTACATCATATACAATGGTGAAAAGCTGAAAACTTTTTCTCCAAGATCAGTAACAAGACAAGAATATTCATTCTCACCACTTATTTTCAGCATAGTACTGGATGTTGTAGCGAGAGCAATATGGCCAAACAACAAAACAAAACAAATAGAGGACATTCAAATCCAAAAGGAAGAAGTAAAACTCCCTATTTGCAGATGACATATTATATACAGAAAATGTTAAAGACTCCACCAAAATACTGATAGAAATAGGCAAATAAATTCTATAAAGTTGTAAGATACAAAAAATAAATAAATAAAAATCAGTTGCATTTCTATATACTAATAATTAACTTCAGAAAGACAATTACAAAACAATCTCATTTATAATAGGATCAAAAATAATAAAATACCTAGAAATAAATTTAATAAATAAAATAAATCTTACTCTTTGAGGCAACTCCAGAGAACCTGGAGGTAAAAAGTCTGTACACTGAAAACTATGAGACATTGATGGAAGCAAATGAACATGACACAAATAAATGGAAAGATATTTTATTCTCATAGCTTGGAAGAATATTGCTCAAATATCCACACTACATAAAGCAATCTTCAGATTCAAAGCAATCCCAATCAAAATTCCAATGGCATTTTTTTTACATAAATAAAACACCCTTCAAATTGTGTGGAACCACAAAAGTCCCAGAATAGCCAAAGCAATCTTGAGAATGAAGAAAAACAAGAAGGCACCATGTTTCCTGATTTCAAACTATATTATAAAAACAAATAGATCAAAAAAACAGAACAGAGAGCCCAGAAACGACTCACATATATATGGTCAATTAATGTGCAACAAAAGAGCCAATAATATACAATGGGGAAATGATAGTCTTTTCAATAAATGATATTAGGAAAACTGGACAGCCACATGCAAAAGAATGAAACTGGACCACTATCTTACACCATACACAAAATCAACTCAAAAGGGTTTAAAGACTTGAACATAAGACTTGAAACCATTAAATTCCTAGAAGAAAATCCAGGGGGTAAGCTCCTTGACATTGGTTTTGGCAATGATTTTTGGATTTGACAATAAAAACAAAATAGATGAATATGTCAAACTAAAAAGCTTCTGCAAAACAAGGGAAATCATCAACAAACTGTAAAGGTAACCCACAGAATAGGAGAAAATATTTGCAAATCATATATCTGGTAAGAGGTTAACATCCAAAATATATAAATAACTCATGCAACTCAATGGCAAAAAAAAAAAAATCCAATTAAAAAATAGGCAGGTGTGCCTGGGTGGCTCAGTTGGTTAAGGGGCCAACTCTTGATTTTGGCTCATGTCATGATCTCAGGGTCCTGGGATCGAGCCTCAAGTAAGGCTCTATGCTTGGTGCAGAGTCTGCTTGAGGATTCTCCCTCTCTGTTTTTGTCTGTCTCTCTCTCTAAAAAATAAATCTTTAAAAAATAGGCAGAGACTCTGAATAGACATTTTTCTAAAGAAGACATACAGATGGCGAACACATTCATGAAAATGTGCTCATCACTAATCATCCGGAAAATGCAAATCACCTCACACCTGTTAAAATTTTTATTCTCAAAAAGTAATAAATGTTGGCAAGGATGTGGAGAAAGGGAAACTCTTGTACACTGTTGAAGGGAATGTAAAATGTGGCAGAAACTATAAAAAATACCATGGAGGGTTCTCAAAAATTTAAAAATAGAACTACCCTCTGATCCAGCAATTCCACTTTTAGGTGTTTACCTGAAGGAAATAAAAATAGTTCCTTGAAAAGATATCTGCACCCCCATGTTCCTTACAGCATTATTTATAATAGCCAAGACACGAAAATAACCTAGGTGTCCACTGATGGATGAATGGATAAAGAAAAAGTATTATATGTATACGCATGCATATATACATATACACATGCATATGTATGTGTATACACACACAGGAATATTATTTAGCCATAAATCAAAAGGAAATCTTGTCATTTGCAACAACATGGGTGGACCTTGAGGACATTATGCTAAGTAAAGTAAGTCAGAAAAGGACAGATGCTGTATGATTTCACTTATATATGGGAAGGGAAGAAGGGAAGAAGGGAAGGGAAGGGAGGAAGGGAAGGGAAGGGAAGGGAAGGGAAGGGAAGGGAAGGGAGGAAGGAAGAAAGAAGGAAAGAAAGAAAGGTAGATGATAGATTGATCCATAAATACAGAGAACGTATTTGTGGTTGCCAGAGGTAGAGGGTATGGGTTGGTGAAATGAGTTACGATGGTCAAAGGTAGAAACTCACAGTTATAAAATAAATACATAATGAAGATGTAATGTATAGCATGGTGACTATAGTCAGTAATATTGTACTGTATATTTGAAAATTGCTAAGAGACTAGATCAAGAAAATTTGTAACTGTGTGATGAAGGATGTTAACTAGACATATTTCACTGATTATTTCACAATATATACATCTATCAAATCATTATGTGTATATCTGAAACTAACAGGTTATATTTCAATTTTATCTCAATAAAAAAAGTAAAATAAATCTTTCTCACTCACTCTTTGAGGCAACTCCAGAGAACCTATAGGTTCCTAGTTTCCCTTATCTAGAATTGAGAAATGGCTAAGCTAGGACTTTGCCATTTGAGATTTTAGTTTGAAATGTCTTCTCCCCATTGACTAGGAGACTGTTGTAGGGAGAATTCTAAAATGTCCCTCAAGATTACTGCTCCACTGTGTACAGTCTGAATAATCCCCAAGACTATGAATATGATGACATATTACTCCTGTGATTAGATTATGTTACCACACAATTGATTTTAAGAAAGAAAATCCTTGACACCTTGATTTTAGCCTTGTGACACCCTAAATAGAGAACCTAGCCCTGTGGTGCTCAGACTTCTGACCTATGGAACTATGAGCTAATAGATGGGTGTTTGGTACAAGTCACTAAGTTTGTAGTAGTTTGTTATTTGGCAAGAGAAAACTACTACAAAGATCTTTATAAATTATATATAATCATTCTGTTTTCTCATTGGAAGGAAAGTAATACTACTACTATGCATTTGTTTTGAGGATTAAATAAAATAATTAAAATAAAACACTTAGTGTTCAATGAGTGTTAGTTGTTACCTCATTGTGTTGTTTTGAGGATTCAGGGAAGTAATACCCAGAAAGTCCTCAGCATAATGCCTGGTACCTAGTAACCTCATAACAATGTTATCAATTTATCATTGTTAGAGATGAAAAAAACTTGAATGGACTGTACTTAGACCTTTTAGTGTTCCCTATATTCTTTCCTTTGAAACTTTTACTTTTGACTGAAAGTTGATAGCCAGTATATCATGACTTTAAAGTGAGACTGGTTCATTCTCTAGCCACCAAATAATGGATTACTAACATCCAACACTTGTTTTTGTTTTTTTTTTTTTTCCTTTCCAAGGAAAAAGTTAGTTCTGAAATAAGATTGTACATTATGCATTTTGAGTGGGGATACCTCCATCTGTACTCAGGGTTCATTCATTCCACATAAAGATAACTAGAACTATATACAGATATAAAACAAAACCCCACCTCATAGAGGGTGGCACTGTTTTATTTTAAATCCAAGTAATGTAACTTAAGAACTTTCCACATCAACAGTATGCTTGATATCAATTGTCAAATCTCTTATGAAAAGATACACAGTGAAGTATGAATCAGAGAATCATTCTTATCTACTTATTTGTATCTAATTCAGGGAAATCAGGGCTTGGGTTGTTATTCCCAAGAATTCAAATATAACAGCTTACTTGAAGGGCAAACACGGCTAAATAAATTTGGGCTTTTGGAGTTAAAAAACTGTTACGTTAAGACTCATGATTGAGTTCACACTATCTCTGTAATGCAAGCACACATTTCAATGTCACTGTCTGCCACCTAACAATAACAGAAAACATCTGTATAATGGCCTATAACATTACACAGTGCATTACAATTAGAAATGTGCTGAAGTGGTGGTTTGGGGGTTTATTTATGCTCCATGAAACAAAAGATTCTATGAGCATCTCATGAAAACTTTTTTTTTTTTTAAAGATTTTATTTATTTATTTGAGAGAGAGAGACTGAGAGAGAGAGCACATGAGAGGGGGGAGGGTTGGGAGGGTCAGAGGGAGAAGCAGACTCCCTGCCGAGCAGGGAGCCGGATGCGGGACTCGATCCAGGGACTCCAGGATCACGACCTGAGCCGAAGGCAGTCGCTTAACCAACTGAGCCACCCAGGCGCCCCATCTCATGAAAACTTAATAGTTCAAGGAAATAAAATAAATATTTGAGTGCAACAATTATATTTTAAATGATATTATCACTAGAGAAACTTAGAACAGCCAAAAAGTTGAAATATTAGTGTTAAAAGAAACCCATTACTAGTTGGCTGGAAATCTTTATTGTTAGGAGAGGCAAAGAATGACAGAGAATTATGAAAAACACATCATGCTTTCTAGGTTAACATAATTTCTATAAATGAATTTCTTTTAATTGCTCATAAAATCAAGTCTTTAAAAGTTATGATGAGAGCAAACAGATTTAAAAACCTTGAATTTTTTTAAAGAAGAACAGAAAAAGATTTTTTTTCTGTGTTGCTTTAAAAACTGGTAAGTTGGAGTAGCAGCAATTTATGAACTGTTTCTAATTGGAGTCAACTACCCCACAAAAAAATTCTTCATGTGGGAGAGCAAATAAGTTCATGAACAACATATACTGCATTTCCAGATTACAGGTAATTGTATACACATTTAAATTTATTTTGCATGCAGAAGCTCATACTCATGAAAGATAATTTAATCACCTGTACCTAATGTATGGGAAAATTATGGTGTCCAATCATATACCAAGATTTCTCAAAGTTTTGCCTGCTGAGGGAAAAATCTTTGTCATAGAAGACAAAAAGCTTTCATTTAACTTTCAGAAAAATTAAAAAAACAAAAGAGGAGCCATGGTCAATGACTTTAAATGATGTGGTCCTCATTTTTATTATAGAAAAATCCTAAAGATTTAAAACACTTGAGAACTTTTCCATGAACTTCTATATTATTGTATTCATAGAAATCCATTCTATTTAATGCCTTAAAGATCAGATTTGTAAAATTATTTTTTATTTCATTGAAAATCAAAATTAAATTGTATATTCTTTTTGATATTAAAAGAATCTGTTCCTTGTTAATGTATAACTTAAAATATATATTTATAAACAATAATTATGTTGAAATTAAAATTAAATTGCTTTGTATTCATGACAGTTGTTCAAAACCTATTTACACAGGAGACTTACATGCTCTCTATTTTACTACTAACTGCTGGTTGGTTTTCAGAATGGGTTTAAGTTTCCTCCAAACTAATCTAAAAGACATAGGAATTTTGATGTCCCAAATAGCCATGGAGGAACATAAAGCTGTCATTCAACAAACAATAGAAGGGTCAATGCCATAGTACTATCTGCTAGCCAGGAGGACTACAGTGCCCATTTGCCTGCAATGTGCAGTTTTAGGATATGTAGACATCAGGTTATTAGAGTCTTAATTTTAAGAGAATAGTGAGGCTAAAGAAAAGTATCTGGATTTGGATATACAGCTCAAGAAAAAGGGATGTTTATTACTTAAAAAATTTTCAAGGGATATTGTTGGACAAATAGATTTGAATAAGTCATGTAGTTACTGGGATTCTTACATTTCTTATTCTTTTGGATTTGATATCATATAAAAAAGATAGTATTTTATATCACTGAGACTTCTGAATGGGTCACATGGGGAAGAATCAACTTTTTGACTTGGAGAAAACAAGTGACCAAAGCATGGAAAAGATGAAGAAAAAGAAGGAAGAATGAAAGAGAGAGAAGGCAATGAAAGGAAAGAAGGGACAGAGAGGAAATTAGAATCATTTAATTACTTCAAGAGTACTTAAATAAGCCTATAGGAAACCTATGTTTTAAATATCTCATGATACCACTAACCTAAAACTTACCAATATCTGTAAGGAAAAAATATGTTAATGTATGGGAAGCCAGTCAATCATTGTCCTACATCATGTATGAGGCAGTGGCCTTAGGCAAGGTCATCTAGGGATTGCATGCATGTAGTTAAAGTTTAAGGAAGATGTACCTTAGTCTTGAATACTAGTGGATTGGTGGTGAAAAGTAGCCATTTTATGGTAATGAGTCAAACTTTCAGTAAGTGCTTCAAGGACCAATGACTTTGTAATGACTTAATTCCTATACTTAAAATATTCAGTACTTACATTTTAGGTGTGAATTTCCTTTAGAGAAATCTCTCCCCAAACTCAGCAAATGGCTTCATCTTTTATACTGTTAAGTATGTAACTGGAAAAAAGAAAAAGGTGGATACACATCACTTAAATGATAAAAAGGATAAGAATCTGACTTGACATAAACTTTAAAGCATTAGGTAAATTAGATCACTCTATTTAAAATTCAACCCATCCCATTTCTTCTGCTCATATTCCTGATTTCTAGTATCCTCCTATATGTTTTTTTTTATATAACAAAATATACGATTTACTCTATGGTTTACTGTCTTTTCAGCTGCAGATTTATTTGTGCAAAGATGGCTTTCATGTGGATGAATTGAATGCTGCATGGCTACCAGAATCAGATTATGGTGAACAGAGTGGTAACAACTGCGTATGTCATGTCATTTTAACATTATTCTTTGAGATTTAGTTCCCCTCAGGTATACTGTATATCACAAAATCATTCTCCAAAATTTTATGTTTCAACAATTTAAACTATGTTCACAACTGTGCGTCATTCCTAACACAATGCATACATATAGTAGTTCTTCAATAAATACTTATTGAATGAGTAAATAAACAAAATACCAAAGTAAGACTGTCAAAAGGCAACACAAGAAAACACAAGATTGAGATGGGGAGTAATAGCACCATGATGGTAATGAGGAGGGAGCAAAAGGCAAGTTGAGGGCAAAGCACAAGTTAATACCTGCAACAAACCTCCCCCCCCCAACTACCTCAGAGGTGGGATATGTGTGACATCCCTCAATGAACTCATGGCTGCCTAATGTTAATGTTTTGCTAGAGACTAAAAACAACCATTTCTTGACAATTGATCCAGACACCCAGGATCCTAAAACTCTTCTTTAACATGCAGAACTCCCTTTAGAGACTTGGGTTATCTCTACCCTACCCATCCCCCAAATTTAAAAGTATCTAATCAGTCACTCCTCACACTTATAATGCAGCTCTTTCTGCCCATGGGTTCTGTCCCTGTGGTATAATAAAACCACACTTTTTGCACTGAAGACATCTCAAGAATTCTTTCTTGACTATTGGGCTCAATGATCTCACATCATATTTTGGTGGCTGATACATGAATTCAGCAAAGTCGCAGGATATAAAAATCAACATACAGAAATCTGTTGCTTTTCTATACACAAATAATGAAACAGCAGAAAAAGAAATCAAAGAATAGATCCCATTCACAATTGCACCAAAAACCATGAGATACCTAGGAATAAACCTAACCAAAGAGATAAAAGATCTGAATGCTGAGAACTGTAGAACATTTATGAAAGTAATTAACGAGGACACAAAGAAATGGAAAAACATTCCATGCTCATAGATTGGAAGAACAACACTGTTAAAATGTCTATACTACCCAAAGCAATGTACACATTTAAAGAAATCCTTATCAAAATATCACCAGCATTTTACACAGAACTAAAACAAACAATCCTAAAATTTGTATGGAATAATAAAAGACCCTGAATAGCCAAAATAATCCTGTAAAAGTAAAGCAAAGATGGAGGCATCATGATTTAAGACTTCAAGCTATATTACAAAGCCATAGTCATCAAGACAGTATGGTACTGGCACAAAAACAGACACATAGGTCAATGGAATAGAATAGAAAACCCAGAAATAGAAACCCAGAAAACCCAGGAACAACAGATCTATAAAACAACCAGAAAACAATGAACAGAAATAGACCCACAACTATATGGTCAACTAATCTTCAACAAAGAAAAAAAGAATATCCAATGGAAAAAAGAGTCTATTAAAAAAATGGTGTTGGGAAAACTGTACAGGAACATGCAAAAGAATGAAACTTTCTTACCCCATACACAAAAATAAATTCAAAATGGGTAAAAAACCTAAATGTGAGACAGGAAACCATCATAATCCTAGAGGAGAACACAGGCAGAAATCTCTTTGACCTTGGCCATAGCAACTTCTTACTAGACATGTTGCCAGAGGGCAAAATGAACTATTGGGACTTCCTCATGGTAAGAAGCTTCAGCACAGCAAAAGAAAAAAATCAACAAAACTAAAAGGCAGCCTACAAAATGGGAGAAGATATTTGCAAATGACATATCTGATAAAGGGCTCGTATCCAAGATCTATAAATAACTTATTAAACTCAACACCCAAAGAACAAATAATCCAGTCAAGAAATGGGCAGAAGACATGAACAGACATTTTTCCAAAGAAGACATCCAGATGGCTAACAGGCACATGAAAAAAGATGCTCAACATCATTTATCATCAGGGAAATACAAACCAAACCATGAAAACACCTGTCAAATGGCTAAAATTAACAAAATAGGAAACAACAGATGTTGGTGAGGATGCGGAGAAAGGGGAACCCTCTTACACTGTTGGTGGGAATGCAAACTGGTACAGCATTCTGGAAAACAGTATGGAGGTTCCTCGAAAAGTCAAAAATAGAACTACCCTATGACCCAGGAATTACACCACTAGGTATTTACACAAAGTATACAAAAACACAGATATGAAGGGGCACATACACCCCAATGTTTATAGCAGCATTAGCAACAATAGTTAAACCACGGAAAGACCCCAAATGTGCATCGACTGATGAATGGATAAAGAAGATGTGGTATAGGGGTGTCTGGGTGGCTCAGTTGGTTTAGGGGTCAACTCTTCATTTTGGCTCAGGTCATGATCTCAGGGTTGTGGGATTGAGCCCCACGTGAGTGCCCTGCTCAGTGGGGAGTCTGCTTGAGATGTTTTCCCTCTCCCTCTGCCCCTCCCCCCACTCACATGCTTGCCCTCTCTCTCTCTCTCTCTCAGATGAATAAGTAAATCTTTTAAAAAAAGATTTGTGTATATAATATTATGTATATATAAAAAGACATGTGCATATATATGTAAATATGGAATATTACTCAGCCATCAAAAGGAATAAAATCTTGCTATTTGTAACAAATGGATGGAGTTAGAGTATATTATGCTGAGTGCAGTAAGTCAATCAGAGAAAGACAAATACCATATGATTTCACTCACATGTGGAATTTAAGAAATAAAACAGATGAACATATGGGAGGGAAAAAAAAGAGGGAAGCAAACCATAAGAGACTTTTAACTATAGAGAACAGATTGAAGGTTAATGGAGGGAGAGGGTGGGGGATGGGCTAAGTGGGTGATAGGTATAAAGGAGGGCACTTATTATGATGAGCACTGGGTGCTATATGTAAGTGATGAATCATCAAATTCTACTCCTGAAACCAATATTACACTATGTTAACTATTTAGAATTCCAACAAAAATTTTAAACAAAAAACAATAAAAACAAACCATATTTAGTTTAAAAGTTAAAAAAAAAACAAATGTAGTGAAAATAACCAGAAGTACAATAATCTATTATTAGAAAAACATAAATTTTAATAGCAATAACCTAAAATATAATGGGGAGAAATAAAAGTATAATGTTTATAAATTTTATTGAAGTTGTTATCAGTGTAAGATAGAGTATTGTAAGTTTAAGATATTGTATGTAAGCCTCATGGCAACCACTAGGGAAAATTGTATGATAGTTATACAAAATAACATGATAAAGAAGTCAAAAGATATTGATTATAAAAGACATCAAAACACACACAAAAAAGACAGCAGGAAACAAGGAACAACAGATCTATAAAACAACCAGAAAACGAACACACTGAGCCCAAATTTGGCAGAAGAAAGGAAATAATAAAGAATAGAACAGAAGTAAATGAAACTGAGAACAACAACAACAAAACAATTAAAAAGATTAGTCAATCTAAGAGTTTGATCTTTTAAGATTTTATTTATTCGTCTGAGAGAGAGAGAGAGAGTACGAACAGGGGGAGCTATAGGCAGAGGGAGGAGCAAGCTCCCCGCTAAGCAAGGGGCACAATGCAGCACTCAATCCCAGGACGCTGGGATCATGACCTGACCCCAAGGCAGACACTTAACTGATTGAGCCACTCAGGCATCTTGGATCTTTGAAATGATAAATAAAATTGACCAAACCTTAGACAAACCTAGGGAAAAAGAGAAAGGACCCAAAGAACAAAATTAGAAATGAAAAAGCACACAACTGATACCAAAGAAATATAGAAGATCACAAGAGACTACATGAGCAATTACATGCCAACAAATTGGATAACCTGGAAGAAATGCATAAATTCCTAGAAATATAGAACCTTCCAAGACTGAACAGGAAGAAACAAAATCCAAATAGACCAATTACCAGTAAGGAGATTGAACCAATAATCAAAAATCTCCCAGTGAAGAAAAGCACTGCACTACATGGCTTCACTTGTGAATTTTACCAAACATTTAAAGAAGAATTAACACCAATCCTCCTCAAACTCTCTCCCTGCCCCCCCCAAAAAAATGAAAGAGGAAGAAACACCTCCAAATGAATTTTATGAGGCCAGCATTATCTTGATACCAAAACCAGAAAAAAGACACTACTAAAAATGAAAACTACAGGCTAATTCCACTGATGCATACAAATGCAAAAATTCTCAATCAGATACAAGCAAATCAGATTCAGCAGTACATTAAAAAAAAATCATTCACCATGATCAAGTGGGATTTATTCCAGGGATGCAACAATGGTTCAACATATGTAAATCAAACAATGTGATATATCACACTAATAGAATGAAAGAAAAGAATCATATGATCATTCCAACAGATGCAGAAAATACATTTGACAAAATACACCATTCGTGCATGATAAAAATGCTGAACAATTAAGCACAGAAGGAATATATCTCAACATAATAATGGGCCATATATGATAAGCCCACAGCTAATATACTCAATGGTGAAAGGTTGAAAGCTTTTCCCCTCAAACAGGAACAGGATCAGAGTGCCCACACTCATCACTCCTATTCAACATAGTATTATAGTCCTACCTAGAGCAATCAGGCAAGGGGAAAATAAAAGTATCAGAATTGGAAAGAAAGAAGTAAAATTTTCTCTATTCTGCAGATGACATGATTTTATATGTATAAAATCCTAAAGACTCAACCAAAATACTATTAGATTTAACCAATGAATTCAGTAAAGTTGCAAGATACAAAATTAACATGCAAAAGTCAGTAGTATATCTATACACTAACAATGAATTTTCTGAAAAAGAAATTGATCCCATTTATAATAGCATCAAAAACAATAAAATACTTGAAGCAAATTTAACTAAGGAAGTGAAATGTTTCTACCCTCAAAATTATGACATTAATGAGAGACGTTGTAGAACACACAAATAAATGGAAAGGTACCCTGTGTTCATAGATTGGAAGAGTATTGTTAAAATGTGAATATCATTTATGTACTCAATGCAATCCCTATCGAGACTCCAATGTCATCTTACAGAAGTAGAAAAAATACTCCTAAAGTTTTAGGGAACCACAAAATACCCAAAGAAATCTTGAGAAAAAACAAAGCAGAAGGCATCACATTTCTTGATTTCAAATTATACTATAAAGCTAGGATCATCAAAACAGTTTGGTACTGGCAAAAAAACAGACAGGTAAGCTGACGAAACAGAAATGAACCCAAGCATATTCACCTAATATTTGACAAGGGAGCCAAGATAGTGAATGGAGAAAAAACAGTCATTTTAATAAATGGTGTTGGGGTAACTGTATAAAAGAATAAAACTGGACCCATATTTTCTACCACTCCCCCAGTTTTTTTCAAAATGAATTAAAGACCTATATGTAAGACCTGAAACTATGAAACTCCTGGAAGAAAACACAGGAATAAAGTTTCTTGATATGGATATTGGTAATGATTTTTTGAATACTCAAAACACAAGAAACAAAATAAGAAAAAAAAAGTGGGATGACATCAAATTAAAATCTGCACAACAAAAGAAACTATCAACAAAGTGAAAAGAATCTACAGAATGGAAAAAAAAAAATATTTGCAAACCAAATATCTGATAAGGGTTTAATATCCAAAATATATAAAGAACTCATACAACTCAATAGCAAAAAGACAAAATGCAATTTATATACAAAAGGCCAACAGGTATATGAAAGATATTCAACATTACTAGTCATTAGGATATGAAAATTTAAACCACAATGAGATATCATCTTGTGTCTGCTAAAATAACAAATGCTGGTATAAATGTGGGGAAAGGGAACCCTTGTGAACTGTTGGTAGGACTGTAGATTGGTAGAGTCACTATGGAAAGCAAGATGGAGAATCTTTAAAAAGTTAAAAATGGAACTAACATATGATTTAGCAATTTCACTTCTGGGAACCAAAAACATTGACTCAAAGTTAGCTGCACTCCCTTATTTTATTTTTTTTTTACTGTGCCTTTTTTTTTATTATGTTATGTTAATCACCATACATTACATCATTAGTTTTTGATGTAGTGTTCCATGATTCATTGTTTGTGTATAACATCCACTGCTCCATTCAGTTCGTGCCCTCTTTAATACCTATCACCAGGCTAACACATCTTCCCATTCCCCTCCCCTCTAGAACCCTCAGTCTGTTTCTCAGAGTCCATAGTCTCTCATGGTTTGTCTCCCCCTCCGATTTCCCCCCCCTTCATTTTTCCCCTCCTGCTATCTTCTTCTTCTTCTTCTTTTTTTTTTTTTAACATATAATGTGTTATTTGTTTCAGAGGTACAGGTCTGTGATTCATCAGTCTTACACAATTCACAGTGCTCACCATAGCACATACCCTCCCCAATGTCTATCACCCAAGCCACCCCATCTCTCCCACCCCCCCCACTCCAGCAACCCTCAGTTTGTTTACTGAGATTAAGAATTCCTTATATCAGTGAGGTCATATGATACATGTCTTTCTCTGATTGACTTATTTCGCTCAGCATAATACCCTCCAGTTCCATCCACGTCATTGCAAATGGCAAGATCTCATTCCTTTTGATGGCTGCATAATATTCCATTGTGTATGTATATATATATATATATATATATATATGTATACATATATATATATATATACATATATATATATATATACATTATATATATATATATATACATTATATATATATATA
>NC_058403.1:113433981-113468331 GCF_002201575.2 Neomonachus schauinslandi
ATATATATACATTATATATATATATATATACATTATATATATATATATATATATATACACATTATATATATATATATATACCACATCTTCTTTATCCATTCATCTGTCGATGGACATCTTGGCTCTTTCCATAGTTTGGCTAAAGTAGCATTTTTTACAATCGCTAAGACATGGAAACAACCTAAGGGTCCATCAAAAGTCCATGAAAGGATAAAGAAGTACTGTTTGTATATACAATTGAATATTACTCAGCAATAAAAATGAAAAAAAATTCTACTATTTGTGACAACATGGATGGGCCCTGAAGGCATTCTACTAAGTGAAATAAGTCAAACAGAGAAAGGCAAATATTGTATGATCCCATGTATATGTGGAATCTAAAAAAAATATAAATAACTCATAGAAGTAGAGGTGAAGCTTACAGTTACTAGAGACAGAGGGTGGGGGATTGGAAATTGGGGGAAGGTGGCCAAAATGTGCAAACTTCCAGTTATAAGATGAATAAGTACTAGTAATATAAAGTACAGCATGATGACTATAGCTAATACTGCTATATGATACATAGGAAAGTTGTTGAGAGTAAATTCTGAGTTCTAATCACAAGGAGAAAACATTTTCCTTTTTTATTTCTTTCCTTTTTACTGTATCTGTATGAGAAGATGGATATTAGCTGAATCTATTGTGGTAATCATTTCATAATATGTAAATAAAATCATCATACATTTGTCTTAAACTTATACAGTGATACAGGTCAATTATTTGTCAATAAAAGAGAAGAGGTAGAATTTATTAAATAAATGAGAAATGTAGGCAGGAAATTTAATAGTGCATGGAAAGATAATTTCCTGCAAGAATCGTTTAGAAAGCTTTCATGGGAAAGGCGAAATTTTTCAAGAATAGCATTTTATACAAAACTTCATGTGCCCTTTTGTGATTATTTTTTGCCCTATCTCAGAATAACTTGTACAAATATCTACTTAGAAGTTTTATTTAATTGATCCAAATTTTTACTTAAGTAAACATATAAAAAATCAGTTTTAGGACTAGAGGACTGGTATCAATTCTTTTAATATGCGGTAAGAATAAAATAGAAACACATGGTAAATAAAAGATATCTATTAAGTTCTGGCTAGACTCTCTTTCTTTCAAAGGTCCCAAGCTTGTGGTAGATTAGCAAATATTGGGTAGATGTTAAAATGTCTATACTACCCAAAGGAATCTACAGATTTAATGCAATCCATATCAAAATACCAACAGCATTGTTCACAGAACTTGAAGAAACAATTCTAAAATTTGACTGGAACCACAGAAGACCCTGAATAGCCAAAGCAACCGAGAAAAACAAAGCTGGAGGTATCACAATTCCAGATTGCAAGATTGAAGAATCACTAAATTCTACTCCTGAAACCAATACTATACTATATGTTAACTAACTAAAATTTAAACTAAAAAAAGAAAAAAAAGCTGTAGTAACTGAAACAGTATGGTACTGGCACAAAAACAGATACATTGATAAGTGGAACAGAACAGAGAGTCCAGAAAGGAATCTACATCTATATGGTCAATTAATCCATGGCAAATGGAGGCAAAAATATACAATGGGGAGAGAATCTCTTCAATAAATGGTGCTGGGAAAACTGGACAGCTACATGTTAAAGAATGAAACTGGACCACTTTCTAACACTATACACAAAAATAAAGTCAAAATGGATAAATACCTAAATGTGAGACCTGAAACCATAATAATCCAAGAAGAGAACACAGGCAGTAAATTCTCTGACAGCCATAACAACATTTTTCTAGATATGTCTCCTAAGGAAAGGGAAACAAAAGCAAAAAATAAACAATTGGGAATATATCACAATACAAAGCTTTTTTGCACAGTGAAGGAAACCATCAACAAAACGACAAGGCCACCTACTGAATGAGAGGAGATATTTGCAAATGATATATCCAGTAAGGTGTTAAAATCCAAAATATATAAAGAACTTATACAACTTAACACCAAAAAAAAAAAAAATCTAATTAAAAAATGGGCAGCCAGCATGTGTAGACATTTTTCCAAAGAAGATATACAGAGGGCCAACAAGACACATGAAAAGATGCTTATCATTAATCATCAGGGAAATGCAAATCAAAACCACAGTAAGATATTACCTTACACCTGTCAGAATGTCTAGAATCAAAATGAAGAAATAACAAGGGTTGGCATGAATGAGGAGAAAATAAAACCCTTTGTACACTGTTGGTAGGAATGTAAATTGATACAGCCACTGTAGAAGTACTGAGGTTTTTCCAAAAAATTAAAAATAGAAATACCACACGACCCCCAAATACCATTATTGAGTATTTACCCAAAGAAAAGAAAAACACTAATTTGAAAAGATATATGCACTCCTATGTTTATTGCAGCATTATTTACAATAACCAAGATATGGAAGCAACCTAAATGTCTATCAATAGCCAAGTGAATAAGATGTGATGTGTGTAGGTATGTATGTATATACATATACATATATACATATACATATGCACATATGCATACTCAATAGAATATCATACAGCCAAAAAAAAAAGGGATGAGATCTTTTCACTTGTGACAACATGGATGGACCTAGAGGGTACTATGCTAAGTGAAATAAGTCAGTCTGAGAAAATCAAATACCGTATCATTTCACTTGTATGTGGAATCAAAAAAAAAAAAAATCAATAAACAAACAAAATGCAGAATCAGACCTATGAATACAGAGAACTGATGGTTGCCAGAGGGTAGGGGTTGGGGAGATGGGCAAAATGGGTGAAGGGAAGTGGGAGATAGAGGCTTCCAGTTATGGAAGGACTGTCACAGGAATAGAAGGCACAGTATAAGAAATATAGCCAATGGTACTGTAATAGCAACATACGGAGGCAGATGATAGCCACACCTGTGGTGAGCATAGCATAATGTATAAACTTGTTGAATCACTCTGCTGTACACCTGAAACTAATGCAGCATTGTCAAATATCCTAAAAGGAAAAAGTTAGGGTCAAATTTGACATTAGAAAGACTGAAAAGAGAATCCCGCTGTGAGTGAATGCTCTATAATTTCTTCCTTGTATCACATATAAATCCTACTATGTTTTAAACATTCTGCAAAATAATTTATATACATTTGTTCTATAATTCTTCTGAGCTCATGATATCTCCTGGTGTGTGTAGTACATCTACAGAGTCTCTGCAATTGAATAGGATAGAAACAATATGTCAAGATAAGTTTTTACATTTTATTGTTTCCTAATTTAAGCTCTATTTTTTTTTTTTTTACAGATAGCATATTCACATGGGACAAAAATAAAAATACAAGTGTTTTCCATGAATGCCATTCCGCAATGGCATATAATGAAGTTCTTTCTTCTGTCCCTGTCTCTCAGTCATTTAATTTCCCCCAAATGTTAGCAGTACTTTTAAATAGATGGTAGCCTATATAGTACACATTGTTCTATAAATTACTTGCTTCATGTAACAATATATCATGGGAATATTCTCAGAGGAAAGAGAAATTTTAGTTAAGGGAAGTGTTTTAGTTAGGGTAAGATAGGCTACTTAATGACAAAGAAGTAATTTCTCATTCAAGAGTAGTCCAAAGTGGGTGTTGCTAGTGGATTCAGAGCTCTATGCCCCAGAGGCTGGCAGTAACAGTGCCATCTTACAAATATGACCTCCAAGATCATCCTGACCATTTTCATTTTAGAGAGTAGAGGACAAAGAGTGAAAGCCAAGGGTCAGAGCTTTTCTCATCTAAAACACAGTTTGCTAATACTCTTTCCATTCACTGACTATTGATAGAACTTGACCACTTGAACGCAGTTAGCAGAATGAGGTTGGAAAAAGCAGTCCCTAGCTGGGCAGTCATGTCCCAGTTGTAACTCAATCACTGTGTTAGGAAGAAAGAATGGATTTTGGTGTACAGCTGGCAAAATACATCATATATTTAGGTTTTTGAATATATGAAGAAATTCCATGCATTTCAGAAATATTTAAATTATTTCTATGATACCTTAGGTATTTTTTTTTTTATTTGCGAGAGAGAGAATGAGAGACAGAGAGCATGAGAGGGAGGAGGGTCAGAGGAAGAAGCAGACTCCCTGCTGAGCAGGGAGCCTGATGTGGGACTCGATCCTGGGACTCCAGGATCACGACCTGAGCCGAAGGCAGTCGCTTAACCAACTGAGCCACCCAGGCGTCCCTTAGGTATTTTTTTAGGTGAGGTTAACTGGAGTTTAATCTGACAAGTCTTGAGAAGTGTACACGGCCATGTAATTCCTACCATGATTGTAATATTGAACATTTCTGTCATCTAAAAAAGTTCCAATGTGTCACTTTACAGTCAATCCCCTTCTTTGACCCCTAGCTATTGAAAACCAATCATATACTTTGTCACTACAGTTTGGCATTTTTAAAGAATTTTATATAAATGGAATTTGTTTGGTATCTTATTTTTTTATGTCTGGCTTCTTTTATTTAGAAAGATGTTTTTGAGATTCATCCATGTTATTACAGTGTTTCACTAGTTTGTTTCTTTCTATGGCTGGGTAAGATTTTATAGTATGCATGTATTACAGTTAATCCATTTACCAGTTGATGGGCTTTAAGTTGTTCCCAATATTTATTATTATTGTGATAAGAACATTTAACATGAAATCTAACCCCTTAACACATTTTTAAGTGTACAATGTAGTATTGTTATAGTATTGTATAGCAAATTTACAGATCTTATTCATCTTGCATAACAAACTTTATAGCCATTGAACAACAACTCCCTATTTCCCTCACCCCAAAGCCTCTGGCAACCACCATTCTACTCTGTTTCTATGACTCGACTGTTTTAGATTCCTCATACAAGTGGAAACATGTCATATTTGTCCTTTTGTGACAGGCTTATTTAACTTGGCATACTGTTTTCAAGGTTCATCCATGCTGCTGCAAATGGGAGAATTGCTAAAAGCTTTTGAGATTATAAACAAAGCTGCTAGGAAAATCTGAATATGTCTTTTTGTGATGTATGCTTTTATTTTTCTTGGATAAATATCTAGGATGGTGATTTCTTGGTCACATGGAAGATGTATGTTTACTTTTTTAGACACTTTCAAGCTGTTTTAAAAGAGGCTCTTGTGTTTTTCAATCCCATCATCAATATGAGAATTTTAGTTACTCCATAACCTTGTCAAGGCTTATTTTTGCCCATCTTTTTAATTTTAACCATTTCACTGTGTGCAGTGATATCACATGATGCTTTTTTTTTAAAGATTTTTTTAATGAATTTGACAGAGAGAGAGAGAGAGCGAGAGCAGGAACACAAGCAGGGGGGAGTGGGAGAGGGAGAAGCAGGCTTCCCGCTGAGCAGGGAGCCCAATGTGGGGCTCGATCCCAGGACCCTGAGATCACGACCTGAACAGAAGGCAGACGCTTAACGACTGAGCCACCCAGGCGCCCCTCACATGATGCTTTTGATTTGCATTTCCTTAATTACTAATGATCTTCAGAATCTTTCCATGTGTTTGCCATTCGCATATATTTTTTTTGATAAGTGAATATTATTCTGCCATAATTTTTAGAAGTAAACTTTTAAGTGTAAAAATGCATAAGGAATACCAAGTATTAATAAAATCTTAAAATCTTCATTTTGAAATTCAGTATTAAGAACAGACCCTTATATAAATGTACAAATAAATTCTGGCTACATTTTGGACTTTCTTATGATAGGCCATAAGGTAATGCTTATTTTGTAATAACTAAGCAGAAAATACCTTCTAAGAGGCAAGTTCATAGCAATAAATGCTGACATTAAGAAAAAAGAAAGAACAATTTCTTATAAACAATCTACATTTATACCTCAAGGAACTAGAAAAATTAAAAAACCCTAAGCCTGAATATAGTGAATGGAAGGAAATAACAAAGATCAGGGCAGAAATAAATAAAATAGAAAATAAAAAGACAAAAGATTAATTGAATTAAGAGCAAATTAAAAAAAAAAAAACATTAAAAAAAGATAAATCCTTAGCTACACTTACCAAGAAGAAAAGAGACAGGACTCAAATAGAATCAGAAATCAAAAAGGAGACACTACAACTGATACCACAGAAATATAAAGGATCAGGGCGCCTGGGTGGCTCAGTTGGTTAAGCGACTGCTTTCAGCTCAGGTCATGATCCTGGAGTCCCTGGATCGAGTCCCGCATCAGGCTCCCTGCTCGGTAGGGAGCCTGCTTCTCCCTCTGACCAAGACTGAATCATGAAGAAATAGAAAATCTGAAAAGACGAATTACTAGTAAGGAGATTAAAAAAATAATCAGAAACTTCCCAACAAAGAATAGTCCAGAAACATGGTTTCACTGGTGAATTATACCAAACATTTAAAAAAGAATTAATACTAATCCTTCTCAACTCTTCCAATAAAACAGAAGAGAGGAGGAAGGAACAGACCTAAATTCATTTTACAAACCCAGCATTATCCAGATATTAAAATCAGACTAGGACACTACAAGAAAAGAAAATTATAGGCCAAAATCCCTGATGAACATAGATGCAAATATCCCTAACAAAATATTAGCAAATCGAATTCAACAATACATTCAAAGGATCATACACCATGATCAAGTGAGATTTATTCCAGGGATGCAAGGATGGCTCAACATCTGCAAATCAGTCAGTGTGATATACCACATTAACAAAATGAAGGATTAAAATCATAGACCATCTCAAAAGACACAGAAAAAGCATTTAACAAAATTCAACGTTCATTCAAGATAAAAACACTGAACAAATTAGGCATAGAGAGAATATAATAAAGACCACATAAAGCAAGCCCACAGCTAACAACATTCTCAAAGATGAAAAACTATGGGATGTCTGGGTGGCTCAGTTGGTTAAGTGTCTGCCTTCGGCTCAGCTCATGATCCCAGGGTCCTGGGGTTGAGTCCTACTTCAGGCTCCTTGCTCAGGGGGGAGTCTGCTTCTCCCTCTGCCTGCTGCTCCCCCTGTTCATGCATGCTCTCTCTCTCTCTGTCCTCTCTCTGACAAATAAATCTTTAAAAAAAGATGAAAAACTGAAATTTTTTTTTTCTCTAAGGTCAGGAATAAGACAAGGATATTCACTCTTACCAATTTCATTCAACATGGTACTGAAAGTCTTAGCCAGAGCAATTAGGTAAGAAAAACAAATAAAGCATACCAATCGGAAAGGAAGAAATAAAACTGTCCCTATTTGCAGATGGCATATTATATAGAGAAATCCTTAAAGACTCCACCAAAAAACTGTTGGAATAAGTGAAATCAGTAAAGTTTCAGTATACAAAAATCAGTATATCAAATCAGTTATGTTTCTATACATTAATAACAAACTATTGGAAAAATAACCCCAGTTAAAACTGCATCAAAAAGAATAAAATATCGGGAATAACTTTAACCAAGGAGGTGAAAGACCTGTACTCTGAAAACTATAAAACACTGATGAAAGAAGTTGAAGAAAACAGAAATAAGTGGAAAGATATTCCATGTTCATAGATTAGAAAAATTATTAAAATGTCTATTTTACCCAAAGCAATTTACAGATTCAACACAATTCCTATCAAAATTTCAGTGGCATTTTTCACAGAAATAGAAATAGAAAAAGCAATCCTCTGATTTGTGAGGAACCACAAAAAGACTCTGGATAGTCAAAGCAGTCTGGAGAAAGAACAAAGCTAGAGGCATTACACCTCCTGATTTCAAACAATATTATAATGCTATAGCAATAAAAACAGTATGGTATTGGCATAAAAATAGGCATATAGGTCAATGAAAGAGTTCAGAAATAAACCCACGTATATATGGTCATTTAATTTATGACAAAGGATCCAAGAATATACAATGGGTAAAGGATAGTCTCTTCAATAAATGGGACTAGGAAAACTCTACAGCCATGTGCAAGAAAAAAAAAAATGAAACTGGATCACTATCTTACACCATATGCAAATAAACTCAAAATGCATTAAAGACTGGAATAAGACCTGACACCATAAAACTAGGAGTACTAGTAAGTATCCTCTTTGACATCAGTCTCAACAATTATTTATTTTTATTTGACACCAAAATGAAAGACAAAAACAAAAACCAGAAATTAGGACTACATCAAACTAAAATGCTTTGGGGCAGCAAAGGAAACTATCAACAAAATGTTGATGTGAAGGCAACCTACAGAAGGGGAGAAAATATTTGCAAATCATATGTATGAGGAGTTAATGTTCAATATATATATAAAGAGCACATAGAACTCAATAGTAAAAGAAACAAACACTATCATTTAAAAAAATGGGCAAACCAAAACTATAATGAGATCTCACCTCACACCTGGTAGAATGACCATCATCAAAAAGACAAGAGATAAGAAGTGTTCATAAAGATGTGGAGAAAAGGAAACCCTTGTGCACCATTGATGTGAATGTAAATTGATGCAGCCAGTATGGGAAACAATATGAAATTTCCTCTAAAAATTAAAAAAAATAGAACTACCATATTATCCAGCAATTTCTCTTCTGGATATATATGCAAAGGAAATTAAACCAGTATCTTGAAGAGATATCTGCACTTCTATGTTTCTTACAGTATTATTCACAATAGTCAAGATATGGAAACAACCTAAGGGTCCATCAGCGAATGAAGAGATAAAGAAAATGTGGTTTGTATATACAACAGAATATTATCCAGCCATGAGAAAGAAAGAATACCTGCCATTTGCAACAACTTGGATGGACCTTGAGGGCACTACGCTAAGTGAAATAAGCCAGACAGGGAAAGACAAAATCTGTTCTGTATCACTTTTATGTGGAATCTAAAAGGAAAAAAAAAAGTTAAACTCAGAGACAGAGAGGAGAAAAGTGGTTTCCAGGGCCTGGGGATTAGGGGAAATTGGGAGAGGTTAGTCAAAGGGTACACATTTTCAGCTACGGTAAACAAGGTCTGAGGATCTAATGTAAAACATGGTGACTGTAGTTGATAACACTGTATCATATAATCAAAATTTGCTAAGAAAGAACTTAAATATTACCAAAAAATAAAAAAGATAAATATGTGATAGATGTATTAATTATCGATATGGTGGAATCCTAATGTACATGTATATATAATCACCATGATATATACTTTAAATATCTTACAATTTTATTTGTCAATATACCTCAATAAAGCTGAAAAAAGAAAATCTTTGCTTTATGTCAAAAACATTTGTAACATTAATAATTGCTAAGACTTAGGAAAGCTTTTTTCACCATGATGCTAAGGATTTTGTTTAACCTTTCATGATTTTACATTAGAAAGGTCTCTGGTTAGTTCTCAAACGCCTGCAGCTGCCACTCACTCTTCTACTTTCCTGAATGGAATACCTAACATTCAGAAGCTATTAGTACGAATGATAAGTTTGAGTATGGTTTACCGCCGTAATCCCTCTATTTTATTTTAAATGTTTTTATACCTTTAATGAAGGTATAAAAGGAGGATCATTCTTAGATATACTGAATAGGAACTAAGAGCTAGTGTACTTTCCCCCATGCATATGTGTAATACTCATGTCACATATTTGAACAATGATTAAACATTTTACAATCATTCTGAACATGCAATCAATCAGCTAGTCAAAATCACATACGAAATTCTCTTCGATCTTAGAAATTAGTGAAATACCAGTTTTAGAGCATAACTAAGAAAGAAGCCATTCTGTAATAATATTAATAATAATAATAATTAATAATATTGAGTACATAGTCATGCCTTGGTTCTAGCCATCACAGGATTTTGGATACATTTCTTGCTTCTTTATCAGAAAGTCACTAAGGTGAAACAGTTATTTTAATTTTTAAACAAACAGAAAAAAGGCAGATCAAAGATTCCAAATATATTAGTTCAACTACATGATCGAGATCCCAGGTTATCATCTAATTATCCAGATGATCTCAGATAAGGCACTCTAACTGGATTCAATTTATTTGTAAATGATGGATTTGGATTACTAGAGGCTTTCTAAGGACCCACTGAGTTTTAAAATGCCACAGTTTGAAGTATATCTTTTAAGAATAGATTCCAGAGGGGCACCTGGGTGGCTCAGTCATTAAGTGTCTGCCTTTGGCTCAGGTCATGTTCTCAGGGTCCTGGGATCGAGCCCCACTTCGAGCCCCACATCGGGCTCTCTGCTCTGCAGGAAGCCTGCTTCTCCCTCTCCCACTCCCCCTGCTTGTGTTCCCTCTCTCGCTGTGTCTCTCTCTGTCAAATAAATAAAATCTTTAAAAAAAAAAATAAAATATTTGCTTTCTTAAAAAAAAAAAAATAGGTTCCAGAAATTTATGTATATTTTGCTTCTACCATTGATTTTCTTTTCCCTGCATTATCATGTTGTACTATAAAGTTACCAGAAATTAATGTATCTTCCCCTTTATACATTTTGGAGAACATAGCCACTGTTCACTCAAATAACACCACAATACACAACACTGTTCATCCTAATCTTGTCAATAAAGTTTTGGGTAGGAGTGCCCTGCTCAAGCAAAATCATGCTTTTCATTTCTTTTCTTTTTTTTTTTTTTTTTTTTTTTTTTTTTAAAGATTTTTATTTGTTTGACAGAGAGAGCACAAGCAGGCAGAATGGAAGGCAGAGGGAGAGGGAGAAGCAGACTCTCCGCCAAGCAGGAAGCCCGATGCGGGGCTCCATCCCAGGACACTAGGATCATGCCCTGAGCCACCCAGGAGCCCATGATTTTCATTTCTGTTCCATGATTTCATATTTTAATATTGAATTCATTGTTCCATATAACTTCTGCTATCTGAACATATTTCAGCGACCATTCAGTTGAATATGAGTAGTATGTTATGTGCTATTAAGAAACAATCATCATACTCATTTCATTTAGAAAGTCCTTCAGTTTGGGTTTGTCTGATGTTTCACTATGGTTTGATTCAGGTTATATATATTTAACAGAAAAGACCATGGAAGCAAAGCTGTGTCTTTTCTAGTTTATCATGTCAGAGGGTTCCAATGTTGGTTTGTCCTTTTTTTGGTGATGTTAATTTTGATTATTTGACTATTTTTGTGAGATTCATCCACTGTAAAGTTACTATATTTCCTTTTTGAGTAACAACTAATTCATAGAAGAATACTTTACAACAATAAATATCCTCACCAAACTTTTTTCACCAGTTTTAGCCATCATATATTTGTGGCTAAATGAATAATTTCTATGATAGTTGCAAATGATCGTTGATTTTTAACTTTAATATTCTTTTCCATTTATATATTTGTTTAACTTATTTGTATTAGTATGGGCTCATGTAAATTCTTATTTTATGTCATGAATGCTCTATTATTCCTATTCATTTTTATGAAACCATCCCAAATTTGGCAAGAGCCACTTCAAGCTAGCTTCATCATCCTTTTGATATATTCTCATTATTTTATTTAGCAATTCCTTGCTTTACATTACAACAAGATGCTCCAAACTCATTTTTTCCCTTCTTTTCCATAGCCCTGGACTCAGTCATTTCTCTAAGGAGCCCCAGCTTCTTTTAGTAGGGTACGGTATAAAGAAACCAGTATCTGAGAGTTATGTTTGCTCATTGCTATAGAGGAAGCTTTACTTCTAGGCCCCTTCATTGGAAGAGCTCCAAAATATAAATATATCTGTATCTTCCTACCTCTAGCTATAACTTCATTCCTATATCTCTATATTTAAAAAAAAATTTTTTTACTTGTTAATTTCAGAGACAGAGAGAAAGAGAGAGAACGAGAGCACGAGCAGTGAGGAGAGTCAGAGCGAGAGGGATAAGCAAATTCCCTGCTGAGCAGGAAGCCTGACACAGGGCTTGATCCAGGACCCCGGGATCATGACCTGAGCTGAAGGCAGACACTTAACTGACTGAGCCCCCCAGGCCCTCCTCTATATCTCTATATTAAAAACTATGCACTCATACTACTACCTCCAATTTTAATTGATTATACAGAGTTTATTCTGGTCTTCTCAAATTTCTAACTCCTTTCACCAACAGAAGAAATATAGCTTTCATCATTCTCAATATATTTACTCATATGCTCCATCCTAAAAGCCACAGATAGTAATTTTAGAATTGCTAACCTATACTACTGTGAATTGGGCTCCTTTTAAACATAACCCCAGTGATCTTTAATTCAAAGAATCACAAAACTTAGACATGCAGCACAATTGTTTTCTCACTGTACTAAGTATGTAGAAAATCTGTTCATTCACGCTTCTTTTTTATTGTTAAGAATGGTCTCTGAAAAGATGTCATTTGACTTAGGAAGAGGATATAAGTCTTTGTTATCTGTGTTCAAGTCTGTTTCATTTGACTAGGCAAGGACTGTTGGTACATAAGTATCATTAAAAATATTAGTAAGAATTTTTTGTCACATATAGGAAATAACAAAATAGTATTCAGTGCTTATGATTCATCAGCTACAAGCATAATGCACACTCCTTGGCCATTACTATATATCCTGAATATTAGCATATAATAGGTGTCTTTCTCTATTATTGCAATTTTTTTGAAAACCTAATTCATATTAAAGCTTTATTATGTTGGAAGGCAGAGGGGGAAGGGAGCTTTAGTATTATTCAAATCTGAGAGCTATGGATTTCAATACCTATTAATCTCTAGGAAAACACTCTTCTCTTACAAATAAAAATTAATAATTCACTATTGTACAGAACATGACAAGGGTCACAGGTTGTATTGCATTTTGTGTAGAGGGTATGCCAGGGCCATAATGTATCTTAATAGATGGAGTCCTACGCTGTGACCCTTTACTGGGAAGCCACTTCTCTAGTGAGTCTGTTATCCTTCACAATGACTGGGCTAAATAATTCACAGTAATAAGTGTATATTTCCCCCAAAGCATAATTCTTCCCTCAAATCTACCTCCAACTTGCCTTTGTCTTCCCAATAAGTTCTACTAGTTGCTGTGGAATTGAAATCAAAACAGACAAAAGAATTGTCTGTACAATGTGCCAACCTGTCTCATGTGGGGCCATATAAGGAAGAGCAGCTTTATTGAAAGACAAGACTATTTGGACAAGCAGCATTTAAACAGTTTTTGGGTAAATGTTTCATTTGAGTTCATGTAGATAAAGATTTTTATGACAATTGACTGGGACTTAGGCTGTAGATTGGGTAGGATTTGACGAGTTGGGAGAGACAAGGAGGGCACAATAGATAGAGGGACTAATGTGGGTAATGACAGAGAAGAACAAAATCCAATTGAACTTCTGAACTTGTATTTCTCCCAGGCAGTGCAAACTCAATATATTATCATATGAATCTACTCTCCCACCTCAAGCCTGCTTTTCCTCTAGTTCCTTGTCTACAAATCCAGAATCTACCATATTGTCTATATCAGGAAAATAGGAGTCATCCTGGTCACAATGATTTTATTCCGGCTGCCTTCCCACCTCATATTATATCATCCAGGCATTCAGGTTAATTTGTCTGAAGGAATTTTCTTTTTTTTTTTTTTTTTTTTTTTGGCATGGATCTATACATATGCTCATGTGTTCTCTCCAGCCTCATCTCTTACCATCACCCTTTCTGTTCTGTCGATACAGAACTATTTAGAGCTCCTAGTTTTTTCATACATTCTCTCCATTTTGGGCCTTTGAAGCTGGTTTTCTTTGGCATTCAGGATTCAGCTCAAGCATTATCACCTGTGAGAAGCATGTTCTTCCCCACTATCTCAGATGCATCACAGTTCTCAGTACATTATGGAGGACTTGTATGATTACTTCTAAGACTTCCCGACTTTGCTCTGAATATTTGCAGTTTTTATTTGTCTTAGCATTCCTTGTGTAATTTGCATAAGACAGGCATTAACTAAAGGCAAGAGGAAGAAGAAGAACTGAGTGGATGTTGAAGGACAAATACTTGAGGCAGTTTGGAGTCCCGTATTTGTGTTTAAGCAAGTTATGAGTGGGACATGCATGTGAAAGGATTCTGTAGTGTCAGGATTTTGTTTTCAACCATAAGGAGGCACTGAGGTTTTCATGGAGGAAAACTGACTTGATAAAAGCAGTGAATTAGGAAGATAAACTATGGTAATAGGAATGTTAGGAAGGAAGGGGACTGGTGTTGGGAGATTGGCTGATAGGCCAATTCAGTAATTTAAATGTGAGAAAACAAAGGCCTGAGATGTGGTGGTGGTGTTAGAATAAAAAAGTTAGGTACATCTTGGTTCCAGTCCAAGATGGTGACACAGAAAGACCCTGAACTCACCTCTTACATGTAACACACCAAATTACACTTATTTATAGAACGACTCCTCCTGAAGAAGAACTGAGGGCTGACTGAACAGCTTCTGAACAACCAAAGATAGAAAGGCAAGAGAACAGCAAGAGAAATGGAGACATGGTAACAAAGGGAACCCCTACCCCTGACACTGTGAATGCAGTGGGGAGGGAAAGTATGAACAGATTCCTCTGTCCTGGGGCACTGAAATAAAAAACCACAGTTTAAAAGAGAAACTAACGCATAAAAGAGGCAACACTAGAACTCTGCTAAGCAGTGAGGAGCTATGGGGAAGCTCTCCAGATCAGAGGGGCTGGAGTACAATATGGTTTATGTTCCCATTAATCTTGAAAGCCTAGACTGGAGCAGGGTCTGGACACCATAACGAGTGGGTCTGATTGTCACAATGAGCTTGCTATGTAAGCAGGATCAGGTTCCACAGGCCCACACCAGCCCTGGTCATCTGAGACAGAGAAGGAAAAGCTGGGATTTAAAAGAACGAAGGAGCTGCAGGAATGTTCTCTTTTCCTTCACCTTAAAAACCTTAAAAACTCAGACAGAAATAGGTTCCAGCTCACAGTGAGCTTGTGACCTCAGTGGGCCCAGGGTCCACAAGGCTATACTGTCCCCTGTGGTGCTGGAGAACAAAAAAAAAATCAGCTATGTTTTAATTTTTAATTTTTTAAATAAAATTTATCTTTTTTCTAATTTGTCAGGTCTTGTTTTTATTTTTGTTCTTTTGGGATTTTCTTTCCCCTCCCCATTTTTTTCTTTTTTTTCTTCATGTTTTTTTTTTTGTTTTGTTTTTTTTTTTTTGTTTCATTATTTTATTATTTTTATTTTATTATTATTTCTTCTGTCTGTAAAAATCTATGGCTTACAAGAATAACTAGCATATACAGCCATATTTCCAGCCACACAGCATTCAACAAGCACACACAGTCTGCATAGGGGACACCATACACAAGACCATTCCTTCAAGTATAGGAGAAGTAGACATTCTGCCTAATCCATACAAATACAGAAAGTCAAGCAAATTGGACAGAGAAATATGCTCCAAAAGAGAGAACAAGAAAAACCTCAGAGAAAGAGCTAAATGAAATAAAGATAAGTAATATGCTTGATAAAGAATTTAAAGTAATGATCATAAAGATATTTACTGAGCTAGAGAAAAAAATGTACGAACTCAGTGAGACATTCAATAAGGAGATAGAAAATATTGAAAAGAACCAATCAGAGTTGAAGAATACAATAACTGATATAAAACACACACTCCAGAGAATCCCCAGTAGATTAGAGGAGAAAGAAGAATGTATCAGTGATCTGGAAGATAGGGTAATGGAAAGCATACAAGCTGAACATCAAAAAGAGAAAAGAATTTTAAAAATGAGGATAGATTAAGAGATCTCTTGGACAATATCAAGTACACAAACATTCACATTATAGGGGCTCCAGAAGAAGAGAGAAGGGTGTAGAAATTGTATTTGAATAATAATTGAAAACCTCCCTAATCTAGAGAAGGAAATATACATCCAAATACAAGGACAGAGTTCCAAACACGATGAACCCAAAGAGGTCTGCTCATGATACATAATTAAAATGTCAAAGGTTAAAGATAAAGAGAAAATCTTAAAAGCAACAAGAGAAAAAGTTAACTACAGGGGAAAATCTATCAGGCTACCAGCTAATTTTTCAGCAGAAACTTTGCAGATCATAAGAGAGTGGTATGATATATTCAAAGTGCTAAAAGGAAAAAAAAGAAAGCCCTACAACCAAAAATTCTCTACCCAGCAAGGTTGTCATTCACATTTGGAGGAAAGATTAAGAGTTTCTCAGACAAACAAAATATAAAGGAGTTTATCACCACTAAACCAGCCTTACAAGAAAATGTTAAAGGGACTTCTTTAAGTGGAAAAGAAATGTCCATAATTAGACATAAAAAATTATGAATAAAAGATGTAAAATATGACAACATATACATAAAACATGCAGGAGGGAGTAAAAAGAGAAGAAAGGGGAAAAAGAAAAATAAGTCATTATTTTTTCTTTTTTTAGAATGTGTTTGAATTTAAATAATCAAATTAATAGAGACTGCTATTTACCTAGGATGTTATATATGAACTTCATGGTAGCCACAAAAACAAAACCTATGATAGATACACAAATAAAGAGGAATAAACCTAAACACAACACTATTGAAACTCATCAATCACAAAGAGCAAGAGAAGAAGAAATGAAGAACTACAAAACAATCAGAAAACAAATAGGAAAATGACAATAAGTACTCAATGATTAATAATTACTTTAAATGTAAATGGCCTAAATGTTCCAATCAAAAGACAAAGGATGGCAGTATTTTTTTTTTTAAAGGACCCATCTTGAGGCTCCTGGGTGGCTCAGTCAGTTAAAGCAGCCAACTTGATTTCTGCTCAGGTTATGAATGATCTCATGATCTCCGTGTCATGAGATCAAGCCCTGAGTCAGGCTCCATGCTGGGATTGGAACCTGCTTGAGACTCACTCGCTCTCTCCCTCCTTCCCTCCCTCCCTCTTTCCTGCTCTGCTCACTCTTTATCTCTCTCTTTGGAAAAAGAAAAAAAAAAGGACCCATATATATGCTGCTACAAGAGACTCACCTTGGACCTAAGACACATGCAGACTGCAAGTGAAGGGCTAGAAAAATATTCACTATGCAAATGAAAGCACACACACACAAAAAATGCCAAGGTAACAATACTTATATCAGACAAAACAGACTTGAAACAAAGACTATAATAAGAGACAAAAAGAGGCATTACATAATGATAAAGGGATCAATCCAAGAGGATATAACAAATGTAAATATCTACACACCCAACACTGGAATACCTAAGTACATAAAGCAAATATTAATGGATACAATGAGATATTAATGGTATTATAATAATAGTAGGGGACTTTAACACCCCATTTACATCAGTGGATAGATTATCCAGACAAAATATTAGAAACAATGTCTTTGAATGACACATTGGACCAGATGGACATAAACAATCTACATGGAATATTCCATCCAAAAACAGAATATACATTTTTTTCAACTGCTCATAGAACATTTTCCAGAATAGACCACATATTAGGCCAAAAACAAGCCTCCACTCTCACCACTTCCATTCAACATAGTACTAGAAGTTCTAGCTACAGCAATCAGACAAGAAAAATAAATGACACATCCATATTGGTAAAGAAAAAGTTAAACTGTCACTATTTGCAGATGACATGATACTATACATAGAAAATCCTAAGAATTCCACCAAAAAACTACCAGAAGTAATAAATGAATTCAGTAAAATGGCAGGATACAATATAATGCCCAGAAATCGGTGGTGTTTCTATACAATACTAACAAAGAAGCAAAAAGAGACATTTAAAAAATAACGCCATTCATAATTGCACCAAAAATAATACCTAGGAATAAACTTAACCAAGTGAAAGACCTGTACTCCAGCAAGTATAAAACACTGATGAAAGAAATTGAAGATAACACAAATGAAAAGATATTTCATGCTCATGGATTGGAAGACTCAATATCATTAAAATGCCCAGTTTACCTAAAGAAACCTATACACTTAGTGCAATCCCTATCAAAATACCAATGGCATTTTTCGCAGAAATAGAATACTACTAAAATTTGTACGGAACCACACAAGACTCCAAATAGCCAAAACAATCTTGAAAAAGAGCAAAACTAGAGATAACACAATACCAGATTTCAAGATACATTACAAAGCTGTAGTAATCAAAACAATATGGTACTGGCACAAAAATAGACACATAGTTCAATAGAACAAAAGAGAGAGTCCAGAAATAAACCCTTATATGGTCAATTAGTAAATGACAAATGAAGTAAGAATCTACAATGGGAAAAAGTCTTCAATAAATGGTGCTGGGAAAACTGAACAGCTACATGTGAAATAATGAAACTGGACCACTTTCTTATACCACACACAAAAATAAACTCAAAATGGATTAAAGACCTAAATGTGAGACCTGAAATCATAAATATCCTAGAAGAGAACACAGGCAATAAATCCTCTGACATTAGCCATAGCAACATTTTCTAGACATGTCTCCCAAGGCAAGGGAAACAAAAGCAAAAATAAATTATTGGGACTACATCAAAATAAAAAGCTTCTACCCAGCAAAGGAAACTATCAACAAAATTACAAGGCAACTGACAGAATGGGAGGAGATATTTATAAAAGATATATCCAATAAGGGTTAATTTCCAAAATATGTAAATAACTTATTCAAATCAACACTGAAAAAAAGGAACCAATAAACAAAAAATCCATTTCAAAAATAGGCAAAGGACCTGAATAGACATTTTTCCACAGAAGGCATAAAAATGACCAATAGACACATGAAAAAATGCTCAATATCATTCATCATCAGGTAAATGAAAATGAAAATAATAAAGAGATACCACTTTACACCTGTTAGAATGGCTAAAACAATAAGCACAAGAAACAACAAGCATTGGCAAGGATGTGGATAAAAAGGAACTCCTGTGCAATGTTGGTGGAAATATAAAAAAATTGGTGCAGTCATTGTGGAAAACAGTATGGAGGTTTCTTAGAAAATTAAAAACAGGGGCGCCTGGGTGGCTCATTTGGTTAAGCGACTGCCTTCGGCTCAGGTCATGATCCTGGAGTCCCTGGATCAAGTCCCGTATCGGGCTCCCTGCTCGGCAGGGAGCCTGCTTCTCCCTCTGACCCTTCCCCCTCTCATGTGCTCTCTGTCTCTCTCATTCTGTCTCAGATAAATAAATAAAATCTTTAAGAAAAAAAAAAAAGAAAATTAAAAACAGAAATATTATATGATCCAGTAATTTCTCTACTGCGTATTTACCCAGAACAACCAAAAACACTACTTCAAAAAGATATATGCACCTTTATATTTATTGCAGCATTATTTACAAGAGCCAAGATATGGAAGGAACCTAAGTGTCCATTAATAGATGAAGGGATAAGGAAAAAGTGGTGTATATAAATGATGGATTATTACAGAGCCATAAAAAAGGATGAGATCATGCCATTTGAGACATGGAGGGTATTATGCTAAGTAAAATAAATCAGTCAGAGAAAGACAAATACCATATGATTCCACTCATATGTGGAACCCAAACAAAGGAAAAACCCCCAAACCCAAAAACCTACAAATGAATAAACAAAAAGCAGAATCAGAATTATAAATACTGAGAACAACTGATGGTTGCCAGAAGGGAGGGAGGGGGGAGGTTAGGCAAAATGGGTGAAGAGGAGAGGGGGATACAATCTTCTAGTTATAGAATGATTAAGTCACAGCACAACATAAAGAATATAATCAGTGATAACGTAAGAGGAATTTAAGAAGACAGATGGTAGCTACATTTGTGGTGAAATAGCATAATGTATAAACTTGTCAAATCACTAAGTTGTACACCTGAAACTAATATAACATTGTATGTTAACTATATACAACAACAAAAGAAAAAGAAAAAGAAAAAAGAAAATTTGGGTACATCTATAAAATAAACAAAGAGAAATTCTTCAGTATTTAAAATTTGAAAAGCAAATAATAAACTGAAAAATGTTTTCTTTGTACATGCTAGCCAAAACTTCTTTCATAAATCTTAAATGCAGTCACACAAATTAATTAAAAGAACATCTTGTATAAATGGACCAAACAGATTAGCAAAGAACACATGTAAAAGGGATAATAGACACAGATAAAGAAAATTCAATTTAATTAGTAATCTAAATAATACAAAACTGATAGTTCTTTGGTCATAATCCTAAATAGTGGCCAAGTAACAAAGCAGAACTGGGATTAAACTCATCTCAGTTGTTCAGTGATATTTTGCATCATAGCCATACCTCTTGAAAGTCCAACAGGTGACAGTGCCCCAGGTTTAAAAGTTAGCCAGTCAACCTTAGCCTCACACCTGTGACACATGAAAATCAGGAATTTCCTAACCCTCTCATTTTTGAAATTCTTATATTTCCTTAACTTCACACTTCTCAGAGAAAAGCCATTTACATAAGACAGCTCTGACACACTGTGGACTTATTAGTACATCTCTCCCATTCATAAGCAAGCAATAAAGGCAGCTTTTTATTTTAGATAGTAAGTGGTCTCTTTCTTCAGTGGGTGAAAAAGCCTCTCTAAAGTTCTTCAGGTGGGAGGGTAAATTGTCACAGCTTTTCTGTAAAGATATTTAGTAAAAATTCATTAAGGGACTTGGAAAGTTTGAATCTCTTGCCCCAACAGTTTGATTCTAAGAAAACATCTTAACAAAACAATCAGAAATAAAGACTCACTGGGGCGCCTGGGTGGCTCAGTTGGTTAAGCGTCTGCCTTCAGCTCGGGGCTTGACCCCAGGACCCTCCCTGCTCAGCTGGGGGCCTGCTTCTCCCTCTGCCTGTCCCTCTCCCTCTGCCACTCCCCCTGCTTGTGTTCTCTCTCTCTCTGTCAAATAAATAAATAAAATCTTAAAAAAAAAAAAGAAATTAAGTCTTACTTTTAGGGATATTTATTGCTGAAAAATTATATTAGTGAAAATTTTAAAATGACTTCAATCACCAATAATAGGAAAATGGTTGAATTATGGAATATTACTTGAACAAGACATTATATAAACATTAAGCAATGTTTTCAAAGACGTCTTAACAACATTGGACTATGCACATGTAATAAATAATAATAGTGGAGGATTTAAAGATCTTGTGAACTGTGATCCTAGATGTAGACATGTATGAATCTCTAAAATATTTGCAAAGCTTACATGGTTCTCTTTCCTTGGTGGAATTACGCATGGATTTTTATCTTAATAATTATATATACTTTCCAACTGTTTTTACATCAAGTATATACTTAATAGCGTAAAAATACTTATTTAAAAAGATTACAGAACATTCTTATTTAAAAAGATTTTGGTTTCTGTTTCTTCATGCAAAGACCTTGGAATTAACCACTCTGACCTAACAAGTAAAATCCAAACAGGTTAGAGTAACAATTCTTTTTGGATCTGTAAGAGAGGAGAGGACACGGAACAAAGTGCTGTCTCCAAGACTAGAGAAGAAACAAAAAAATACAGGGAATCACAACTTACCAAGTCAGAGACTCAAGGGTGGAAATGTTCCTTGAACCAGTTCCTGGGCAGAAAAAACAGAACCATAATTAATGAAATACTGGAGGCTCAGTGAAGACAACTCTGGGTCAAAAACTCTAAGAAGACTCAGTCACAGGAGAGCATTAATAATGTAAGATTTACCTACAAGAGCCTGACCAGATTCCCACAGTAAATATTGATGAAAAACCCTCTTGGTCTTCTGTCAGGGCCAGAGGAAAGGAACCATTTTGAAATTCACCAGAGCACTCCATTTTTATCAAGGCCTGCCCTCAGGGGAAACTAGTTAATAAGAGCCTACCCTAATAAGGTGTTATCATAGCCCAAATGGCCTGGGGAAGGGAAATACTCAAATCCAGCTGGCTCTAGGCTTCCATGTGACAGAAATAAAATACCTAACTCCAGCCCACTCTAGCCATCTTATGCCACCTAAGGGAGGAGGGAAAAAACCAAGGAATACTTGTGAAATTTAGTCAAGAGGCATAGCTCATTAAAACACTGAAGGCTAATTAGAGGATTACAAAATGCTTTTCACCCCTCACGCCTCACCACCAGCTTACCAAAGGCTTATTTACAGCAGTTTCTTTTACCTTTCACATGATGCCCAGCAATCACAAAAAATTACAGGGCCCTAAAATATTTGCAAAGCTTACATGGTTCTCTTTTCTTGCCTCAAAAGGCAAAATAGAATTTTATGAGACAGAGCAAGCATCAGAACCAGGCATGGCAGGGATGCTGGAATTATTAGATTAAAAATTTTAAACAACGATGATTAATATGGTAAGGGCCCTAATGGATAAAGTCGGTAGCATGCAAAACAGATGGGCAATTTAAGCAGAGAGATGAAAATATCCTAAGAAAGAAAGAAACAAACAAACAAAATGTTAGAGATCAAAAACACTGGAGAGAAATGAAGAATGCCTTTGATGGGCTTATTAGTAGACTAAACACAGCTGAGGAAAGAATCCCTGAACTAAAAGATCAATAGAATCCTTGAAAAAAGAAACAAAACAAAACAAAACGAATAAAGAAAAGAAAGACCAAAAAAAGAAATCCCAGACTGTGGGACAACCACAGAAGGTATAACATATGTGCAATGGGAATACTAGATGGACAAGAAACAGAAGAAGGAATAGGTGAAATATTTGAAACAGTAATGACAGAATTTCCCCAAATTAAAGTCAGATAGCAGCCCACAGACCTATAAGTATCAGGTGACACCATGTAGGATAAATGCCCCCAAAACCAAGACCTAGACATATCATTTTCAAATTAAAGATAAAGAAAAAATCCTAAAAGAAGGAGAGGAAAAAAAGCACCTTATCTATCGAGGAACAAAAATAAGTGTTATATGCAATTTCTCCTGAGAAATGATGCAAGAATAGGGTAAATTAAAATATTTACAGCATTGAGAGAGAGAAAAACCTCGACTTTTGTATCCTGCAAAATTATCTTTCAAAAGTGAAGGAGATATAAAGACTTTTTCAGACAAACAAAAATTGAGGGACTTTGCTGTTGGCAGAACTGCACTGCAAGATATGTTAACAGAAGTTTTTTTTTTTTTTTTTAAAGATTTTATTTGTCAGAGAGAGAGAGAGAGAGCACAAGCAGGGGGAGTGGCAGGCAGAGGGAGAAGCAGGCTCCCTGCTAAGCAAGGAGCCTGAGGTGGGACTCGATCCCAGGCCCCTGGGATGATGACCGAGCCATAGGCATACGCCTAACTGACTGAGCCAAACAGGCATCCCCAGAAGTTCTTTAAAGAGAAGGAAATTTATATGGTTCAGATACTCTGCTCTACATTCAAAAAAAGATGAGCACTGGAGGATAAGCATAGGTAAAATGAAAACTTCTGTTTTTCTTATTCTTAATGTAACAGATAAGTTTGTTCAAAATAACAATAACAACAATGTATTTGATGATGTATGTTCATTGATTATATATCTATATATGTATATATATGCTATTCATGCTTAGATCTAAGTGAAATGAATGACAGCGTAATAATAGAAATGAAAGGAAAGAATTAAAATCACTTTGTTTTATAAGGTATTTATACTGTCTGTGAAGTAGTATAGCATTATTTGAAAGTTGATTTGGATTAGTTGTAAATGAATATTGCAAACTCTAGGGCAGCCACTCAAAAAAGTTAAAACAACAACAAAGAAGTGTACATGATCTGCTGAGAAAAGAGAAAGTGTAATCAAATAAAATGTACATGGTCATCCGTCTGTGCACATGCACTTGCACTCATAGTGTCTCCCCCGGTGTTCAAATTTCCTGTTCTTATAAGGACACAAGTTAGATTGGATTAGGGCCACCCTAACAGCTTTGTGCTCACTTAGTCACCTCATTAAAAGTCCTATTCCCAAATATCGTCACATTCTGAGGTTCTAGAGGTTAGGACTTCAACATATGAATGGGAGAGGGACCCGTTTCAGCCTAAAGCACTGGCTAATGCCTATGTAGCCTTCAGATGTCTCCTTTGTTGTTAATTTTTTGGAAAAGTGTCCCTTAACTTGCCAAGTCTGACTTATGCCTGCTTCTGCTCACTCTCATAACACTTTGGAGTTTCCCCTTTAAATCACATGCTATTTCCTACTATATTTTAAACAGTATGAGCATAAAATCCATATATTGTTGGCCACTACAGTGTTACTTCAGAACCTGGTACAGGGTAAGTCATAGAAAAATTATTGAATTAATGCAAGAATACACATATATATGCATACAGCCCCTTTGTTTTCTTTCATTTTTTTTTTCTTTTCTTTAAAGATTTTATTTATTTGAGAGAGAGAGTGAGACCAGGAGTTGGGTGAGGGACAGAGGGAGAAGCAGAGTCCCCGCTGAGCAGGGAGCCTGAGGCGGGGCTCCATCCCAGGACTCCAGGATCATGACCTGAGCTGAAGGCAGATGCTTAACAACTGAGCCACCCAGGTGCCCCAACCCCCTTGTCTTTTCCAATCTTATCATTTCTCAGAGCCCTACTATAAATTGAAGAGGAACTTAGCTTGCAGTTCTCCAAATAAATTACATCCTCTACTATTCTGTGCCTATGTCTTTTGCCTGAAATTCCCTCTGAATTTCTTCTAAGCTTTCAAAACCCTTGCTAGTCCTTCAAGGCTGAACTCTTTTGGGAAGCTTGAGTATCTACAATATGTACTGGTCCATCTTCTTCTGGGTTGAAAGCTCCCTGTGCTTATCTCCATTATAGTATTTATGGGGGGTTGGGTGGCAAGAGTAGAAGAGAGAAACCAGTTAGGAGACTGATAATAATTTAGGTGAGAAATTATGTACTGGGAGGTCATGGTAAAGATGGCAAGAAATGGTTGGAGTCTGAATATATTTTCACAGTAGAGCTAACACAGTTATTGACTAGTAGGATGTAAGGATGTGAATGAATGATATGACTGACTTTGGAGTATATGTATCTGTAAATACAAAGGCTACCTCTCTCAATATCTATTAACTTACTTTGTAGATAGCCCAGAATTTAAAATGGTTGCTTTAAGAAACTTGATGAGCCTGGAGTCAGAAATCTATTTTGGGACTGATGGTGGGATGTGGAATAAGACAAAATTAGGTTCTTTAGAAGAGACTAAATTTTATTTCACATTATAGATGTATGTATACAAATAAAGCCTAATTACAGAGGAGGGGAAAGATGGAAGAAAAGATGATGGAAATTTATTTAGGAAAAAAAATTTTTTTAAGCAATCCTCTCCAATATCAAAACTTTATAAAAGGAAATAGTGATTTGAAAAAAGCAATGAAAGAATGCTATCTATAAAAACAAACAAAACTTATCTAAGTAATAAAGGAAAAATAAAAGAAATTGTGTTATTATTTGCATGAAGTATAAAAATATTTACCTGTAACTATTGAAAAAATACTTTTTACTTATGAAGAAAATACTACATGATTTAAGAATTTATTATTTTAAAATACATATGTATAAACCTCATCAGGGAAGATCTTCCAAAGAAAACTGATTAAGTAGTAAATATATACAAGCTGATGTATGGTGAAGTACACATTTAATAAAAGATGTATTCTGATATTTTATTTACATAAAAAATAGTAATTCATTTTTGGAAGAATTTTAATATTTCCTCTCCAATTTCTGTTAAAATTCCTTTAATTCTATCCTAGTTCTTCTGACAAATTTGTTTAGGTAAAATAATTTTACTTCTGTTCACTTCTACAATTGAGATTTGTGTTTATTTTTAAAACTATCTTTTACATCATGAGATGTGATCGAGATAAGGATATTTTTAATCATTGATTTTTCTCTTTGGTCTATCTCTTCTTTCGTTTTCAGATAACATCTTATTTTGTTTCCTATTTTGTACCTTTACACCTTGCATTTTGGGTTCTGTATAATTTTTTACTTTTTTGACAACTTGTTCAATGAAATAATAAACATGGCCAGAAGATTAAGAAGAAAGATAGTTCTTATTTTGAGTGGAAGTGTCAAATGTTAAGAATAATTGTGCTGCTAAAAGAAACAGCATATTTCATGGCCTCAAAATGTTATAAAGAAGTACATATCTTTTTTCTTTTTTTTAAGTTTTTTTTTATTATGTTATGTTAATCACCATACATTACATCAGTAGTTTTTGATGTAGTGTTTCATGGTTCATTGCTTGCATATAACACCCAGTGCTCCATGCAGTACGTGCCTTCTTTAATGCCCATCACCAGGCTAACCCATCCCCCCACCTCCCTCCCCTCTAGAAACCTCAGTTTGTTTCTCAGAGTCCATAGTCTCTCATGGTTCATCTCCCCCTCCGATTTTCCCCCTTCATTCTTCCCTTCCTGCTATCTTCTTCTTCTTCCTCTTTTTTTTTTTTTAACATATAATGTTAAAAATGTTTGTTCCAGAGGTACAGGTTTGTGATTCAACAGTCTTACAAAATTCACAGCGCTCACCACAGCACATACCCTCCCCAATGTCTATCACCCAAGCCACCCCATCCCTCCCACCCCCCACCACTCCAGCAACCCTCAGTTTGTTTCCTGAGATTAAGAATTCCTCATATCAGTGAGATCATATGATACTTGTCTTTCTCTGATTGACTTATTTCGCTCAGCATAATACCCTCCAGTTCCATCCACGTTGTTGCAAATGGCAAGATTTCATTCCTTTTGATGGCTGCATAATATTCCATTGTGTATATATATATATATATATATATATATATATATATACCACATCTTCTTTATCCATTCATCTGTCGATGGACATCTTGGCTCTTTCCATAGTTTTGCTATTGTGGACATTGCTGCTATAAACATCGGGGTGCACGTACCCCTTCGGATCCCTACATTTGTATCTTTGAGGTAAATACCCAGTACCCTGCTACACTGTTGGTGGGAATGCAAGCTGGTGGAGCCACTCTGGAAAAAAGTATGGAGGTTCCTCAAAAAGTTGAAAATAGAACTACCATATGATCCAGCAATTGCACGTATCTTTTTTTCCTTTGAGATAAAACAGTAGAACCTTTCTCTTTCTCCTTTTCCTTTATATTTTAAACAGTCACAGCATTAGGGATTGAAACACAATAACATATTTGTACTTAGCAGGTGTTTACATAAAATTATGTTATACAGATATTCATTACAAGTAATGTTTTCCCATATGTTGCATTTAATATGGGCAGGGATATTCTTTCTCAAATGCACTTTGGTACAAGACTGTAATTTCATCCAAAGGTTATAGTAGTATAAAAAATGACAGAGAACATTTTGTTTAGTTCTTCACTATCATTAGAATTGCAAGATGGAATTACAGGTTTCTGTGTACTGTTTTCCAGCATTCATCAATTTAAATTTTAATAAATACCAGTTTCAAGCTAGTTTAATCTAATAAAAAAGAGCATTATTTCTCATTTACTAGTCAGTTTCTACAAACCTCTTATTCTGCTTTCCCAACATTTTCTACAATTCTTATTCTTCCCATGATCCAGAGTTTAATTTATTGGTACAGAAATCAGCTGTAACCCACCAAATATAATTTCAAATGAAAATATTTTACTTTATTGTGAAAAGAACAATAGAAATAATCATAATCATTTTGTAATTTTTTTAGAGCACAGTAAGATGATTTGTATAGAACACTAAAAACACTTGTTCAGTTCAGGTCAGTATACATTTATTGAGCAACAAACATATGCAAACTTCTAAGGATTGCAAAGTTTATAGAAATGGATAAGACACTTCTTATCCTTAATAAGATTATAGTATAATGGAAGGGGATCTTGTGTAATTATAATGAAAGATAGAAAATGACTATAAGAGAGGTAAAAGTTTTACAAAGCTACCAGACCACATGAGGTACATGTGGAATAGCTACCTAAGAACATACACAACTAAAGGTTCATTTTGGTTGTTTTCTCCAAGTCAATACCTCGCTGGTATTAAAAAGATCAGATAAGGAAGTCTGGAAAATAAAAACCAACTTGGGAACTGCAAGTAAGGCACCATTTCTCTGAGCAGAGAGGAGTACATGAAAGTAGGAATAGAGATACAAGAAAGGGTAGAGTGAGGAATCTACCTAAGGGCTCCCTTTATTCAAGACTTCAGTTTATGGCATCTGGGTAGCTCAGTCAGTTAAGCATCTGACTCTTGATCTTAGCTCAGTTCTTGATCTCACAGTCATGAGTTCAAGCCCTGCTTTGGGCTCCAGGCTGGGTGTGGAGCCTACTTAAAACAACAACAACAACAACAACAAAAAAAACCCACCTCAGTTTCCAAATATTAGATGTGAGAAAGTGGATTTGATATAAATGAAATCCTCTGGGGATTCATCAAAAGGGAATAGGGGCTTTTTATAGGAAGGCTGTACTTGCCTTTGAAGAATAAGTTGTAGATGAGGGCATTAATATGTAAGGAACAATTTCAATATGGTACAGATCATGAAAAGGCAGGTCTGAATTTTCACTCAAATATAAGGTAGGCTTATGGTGTTATGTGGAATAAACCTGGAGTTTTGTTTTGTTTTGTTTTGTTTGTTTGTTTGGGGGGGGTGGAGGGGTAGAGGTAGAGAGAGAGAGAGAGTCTTAAGCAGGATCTATGCCCAGTGCAGAGCCTGATGGGGGACTTGATCTCAAGACCCTGAGATCACGACCTTAGCAGAAATCGAGTCAGTCGCCTAACTGACTGAGCCACCCCAGGCACCACAAGCCTGGAGTTTTATTTATTTATTTATTTTTTAAATTTTTTTTTTAAAGATTTTATTTATTTATTTGAGACAGAGAGAATGAGCGACAGAGAGCATGAGAGGGAGGAGGGTCAGAGGGAGAAGCAGACTCCCTGCCGAGCAGGGAGCCCGATGCGGGACTCGATCCCGGGACTCCAGGATCATGACCTGAGCCGAAGGCAGTCGCTTAACCAACTGAGCCACCCAGGCGCCCCAAGCCTGGAGTTTTAAGTTGTGATAAAATAGTGGAGAATTTTAAAAGTCAGGAAGTAAAATTTTCATTTCATTTAGTAGCTTAATAATATTCTATTTTGACATGGATAATTAAAAGGTTATTTTTTTTATGATTGGTTGCGGATGCTTCGGTTGTAGTGCATACGATTGACTGGAGAAGGGTATGTAATAGCAATAAGGGACCATTAGACTCTTCTAATGATACAGTAAGAGAGACAGTAAGGTCTTTCATAATGGTCATGAAGATGGCAGTGGAGAGGGGAAGCTGGCAACACTGATTCTGATTTGATGGGGGGACAGGGAAATAAATGACTCACTGCATTTTAGCTTCAGTTCTTGGGAGAATGTAGGTACCATGAGTAAACATAGAAAAACAATTAATAGAAACTGTCTGGAAGAAATGGGGATGGTAGAGAAAGATGAAAACTATGTCTTGAGGCATTGTAAGGACCAGACAGTCTAGAGATGAAGATATCCATCAGTTAGAACTGCAGAACAGTAATACAAAACGGGAGAGCGGTGAGTAGGGCCTAAAAGTTACCAGCACATAAATAATTGTCAAAGCTAATGGTTTTCAGACCTGCTTGAGAGCCTTTAACATATATTGATCCTGATCTCATCCCACACCAATTAAATCTGAATCACTGGGAGTGCAGTAGGGAGTTAGGAATCAGGGTTTTCTGTTGTTTGTTTTTCTTAGGCATATATTCTAACCGACTGAGTCACCCAGGCGACCCCCCTCCTTTTTTTAAAGATTATTTATTTATTCATTTGAGAGCAAGAAAGATCATGCAGGAGCGCACAAGCAGGCGGAGGGGCAGAGGGAGAGGGAGGAGAAGACTCCCTGCTGAGCAGGGAGCCCAATGTGGGGCTCCATCCCAGGACCCTATGATCATGACCTGAGCCAAAGGCAGAGCCTAACCTAAGCATATATTCTAATGTTTATTATCTATTTTTTTCACTAGTTGACTTGTTTGGAGGAGGAGTGGGAGTAAGAATTCTAACCCATGGAAAAGTTAGAAGAACAGCACAATGGAAACATACAATCTTTTACCTTAATTATTAACATATTATTATACTAGCTCCATCTCTCTTTCTTCCTACACACACACACACACACACACACACACACACACACATACACACTTCCCTTTTGTCAAATCATCCCAAAGAAGACTGAATGCATCATGACACTTTATCTCTAAATACTTCAATATACATATAGCTTCCAAGAATAATGACTTTCTCTTATACAACCATGACACCATCACCCCTAAGAAAAATTAACCTAATTCAATAACATCTTTCAATACCTAGTTCATCCTCATCTTTCCCTGAAAATTCTTTGAAAAATGTCCTTTATAACTAGGAGACAGTGTATCCTTCTTTGTCTGCGGAAATCCCTCTTTTTGCCTGTTGTCCTGGTGCAAGTGTTAATAGCATCCTTATTCTTTTCAAAGATGTAGTATATTGGAAGATATTAAAAATATATATTATTTTTTCCTATATAGGATCCAATCAAGTTTCCTTACAAATGGGACTCCTTTATGGCTTTAGTTTGTCCCAGTCTAGAAGATTCTCTCTCCCTTTCTGTTCTTCATTACACTGAATCCTCTGTAAAATCCAGGATAGGTGTCTTTGCAAAATGTTTTACATTCTGAGGAGTTTGATTCTCCTTGTGTCACATCAGGGACACAGGTCAGAGTGTTGTGGTATTAATGAGTCATTAGTATTATAAAGAAGCTCTCCATGTTATCTTAATGCGTACTTTGTTATAAGCCATGACAATAGATTAGAAAAATAGAGAAGGGGTGAAAAATATAATTTCAGAAAATGGCTTTATAATTTACAGGATACTCAGATGGAAATAGATTCACCATGGAAAAATTCTTCAAGGGAATTTCTTACCCAAATTTTGCCCAATATGAACATCATCATCTGGGCCTACTCAATCTATCTACATGTAACCCACATTTCCCTAGGTCTTATAAACCTATGAATACATATGAAGCAAACTAGTAAAAATGCAAATTTTATTGGCTGTGGTCCTCACCTTTAAAAAACAGCACCCTAACACTCTGCAATATGCTTCTCCTTTCCATATCTTTCTGGGAATTCTTACTGCTGCAGCTTTCAGTTGCTGCTTTCCTAGCCACCAAAATCTCTGGCTATGGAAGGGTATTGTTTTGCCAGGCATGGTGATCATTCTCACTGTTCCACTAATGCTCTTCTTGGCACCCTTGGTGCTCCTATGCTCATGGTGTCCAAGTTTGAGGGCAATCGTTGAACTATCCTAATATCTCTCTCCCATTTGTGTTATATATTTTAAGACAGGATTCAAGCCTAAAAAGTTTGTGATCCTAGTGTTTTACAGAATTAGAAGAAACTGCTCTCTCAGATCTAATTTCCTCCCCCTATCTCTCAAGAGATCAACCAAAGATAAACTCCATTCTAAAGCCAACTCCATCCCTGCCCCGCTCCCTCTACTCTGAATATTACAACTTTCTTACTGGGTAAAACCAACATGCCTGGCCCGTTCTCCCAAAGTTCTCCTGGCTGAAGAACTAGATCCACATCTTTGGCCTCACACATTTGGTGCATATTGAGTGGGCTGAATAATTTTTACCTCAGGGCTTTTATTATTGATTCTAAGTCTTACTAATACAATTGTGTAAAGAATAGTGGAGTCATAAGATATGTGTATTTAACTTTCTCTACTTGAACTATTGTCTCTGCTATTCCATTTAATGTACATACACCCTGGTGTGGAGAGGAGGACACAGAAATCTGATTTTCTTTGGTTGGTCTCTGTTCTCCTATGAACCATACTGTATGAGCCTCTCTCCAGGCTGAGATGCCTCTTGTGGTTAAAGGCCCTTTGCTGTGCTGTTTGGGCAACTTAAGGAATTTTTAAGATAAATATTTACTATACCAGATTTTTACCTTACGTGTTGATCTCAGTTTAACTGTGTCTAAAAAAAATGATTTGCTTTGGCCCTGTGCCTATTTACCTTCAGATACATTCCCTGCCCTTATCCTGCTCTGCTGAATCACAAATGGGCTGATCTCTGCTGGTTTCATTCTCCTGGACTAGCCCTTTTCTACTGGGGTTTGGCTAGAGGGAGGTTCTGCCAAAGATTATAAGAGATGTGGAAAGCAGATGTTGCAGTGCTATCTCCCTCTGATTTTGCATCAGATGACACAGAGGCCGTTGTCATGTCTCTTATTTGGTTCCAGGTGTTTCCAATTCACATTCTTCCAATTTTCTTGGGCCCTGGATTCCAGTAATACCTTCTGATCTCTCTGCCACTTCAGCCAAGGGCTGGTAGCAGTTCTTGCTCTTGCTTCTCTCTGGATTGCCCCATCACTTCCTGATTTGTTTCTCAGCCTTTTCTGTCACCTTTGTAACCATTTTACTGCATTAAATTCTTTCTGCTTATGACTCTGAATGGTTTTATTTTCCTGATTATACCTTGACTGACAAACTTCTTATTATTAGTAGTTATTCCAAGTGTGAGGCTTTCAAGAGGGGTTTATAAGGCTGGGTTCCTTCTCTGTTTGGGTGCAAATGTAACAACGACCTCCTTGCAGGTGGGAAAATAGGATACTACTAATACCTGGCATGCAGTGGCTTAAATCACTTAAGTGAGCCCATGATTTCATGGAATTAAGTGCCAGTCAAAGGCAAGGCCCTGGAAAAACAAGTAGCAACTGCTACTATCATACCATTATAGCAGAAATAATGATTTTAAGCACTGTCCTCGGAATGGCTGCTTTTGACAGCTTTGATGAACTTATAGAAAGATTACAGACTGAGAGCTTTGAGTTCTTTGTTCATGTCATAGAGAACCAAAGAGACGTTATGGAAACCTCAAAATTATATCTAATCTTCTGCAGTAGCAGAGAAGACATGTTAAAGGATTAGGCCCAAAATCCAATGGCAAACATCGTAGAATTATAATTTAATTTGAATATACAAACTTGAAAGACTTCTTATATTAAAGTTGGACATGTGCAGCAGCAGTCCATCATAAAATGGAATTGGCATGTAAAAGTTGGCTTGAGCAGATCCTGACGGCACAAGTAGATAGCATGAATAGATGACTCATGCTTGCATGACACTTACTTCTGCTGCATTAATGTTCCTTTATTCATCAAACACTATGGTCTCATGTGGGCTTTCTATGACCAGTTGTTGCAGGAAGAAATGGTCAGTCTTGGTTTACAGAGAATTTGCACAATATACAGGCATAGCCTGCACATGAACCACTGCCACATTGCAGTTCCAGTCAGGGGTGATCCTGGAGGATGTTGGTGAAGATCAACATTCTCATATTTAAGACTTTAGACTATCTATTTGGTTGTTCATGACTTTGAGAGACATGGCTTAAGGGAAGTTCTACTCTCCTTCATGACGTCCTCATTGATCAAACACTTGAAAAGAAGAAGATTGGAAGACTGATGGCAAGCAGGTTGAAAGGAGTTATATGAACAGATTGCCAAATCGGCATGTACGTTCCATGTGTGTGTCCCTCTAAGGGCATCTACTGCAGAGGTGGACATCACTAATCATGTGGGAAAGATGTCCCACTACAGGACTGGTAGCCTACTCTTGCATTCATCCTGGGTTTGTTTGTTTGTTTGATTTTTAATTATAAAAATATAGCCATATCGGGGCACCTGGGTGGCTCAGTCGTTGGGCGTCTGCCTTCGGCTCAGGTCATGATCCCAGGGTCCTGGGATCGAGTCCCACATCGGGCTCCCTGCTCCGTGGGAAGCCTGCTTCTCCCTCTCCCACTCCCTCTGCTTGTATTCCTTCTCTTGCTGTGTCTCTGTCAAATAAATAAATAAAATCTTTAAAAAAAATATATAGCCATATCAACAGGGATGTAGGCTATGTATGATCTCAACAACATGGACTTTTCTTCATCATTATTGACGTCCTTATTTTCTCTGGTAAATGTCCAATTTCTGAACCACAGATGCCAATAGCGAATGTTCAGTATAACACCATTCTCTAGCGGTATTGGTTGATCCATGAGTGGCAGGTGGATGACATTGGACCTCTTCCATTGCAAAAGTAATTTTTCCTCATTGGTTTAAACATCCAGGCTCTTTTTTTTTTCCATAATGTCCTTGAGATTCATTCATGTAATAACTTATGACAGCATTTCCTTCTTTTTTTTTTGTAGTTTTTAATTTTATTATGTTATGTTAGTCACCATACAAACATCATTAGTTTTTGATGTAGTGATCCACGAACCATTGTTTTCGTATAACACGCAGTGCACCATGTAGTACGTGCCCTCCTTAATACCCATCACCAGGCTAATCAACCCCCCCTCCCCCATCCCCTCCAAAACCCTGTTTGTTTCTCAGGTCCATAGTCTCTCATGGCTCATCTCTCCCTCCAATTCCCCCCCTCCTCATTTTTCCCTTCCTTCTCCTAATGTCCTCCATGTTATTCCTTATGT